>NC_133773.1:139054562-139105555 GCF_003597395.2 Chelonoidis abingdonii | reverse complement strand
GTGTTAAGATCCAAGGGGTTGGATCGGTGTTCACCAGGAACTTGGTGAAAAAGCCTCTCAAGGCTGCCCAGGGAAGGAAGGTTTTGGGGGGACAGGAAGTGTTCCAGACACTGAAATTTCTGGATGGTGGCAGTGTTACCACATCTAAGCTAGTAATTAAGCTTAGAAGTGTCAATAGAGGTCCTCACATCTGTATCCTAAAGTTCAGAGTGGGAAAGGAACCTTGACAGATGTCTTCCCAAGAGACTCATTTGGGGTCTGATCCAAAGCACACTGAAGTCACTAGAAAGACTCATTGAATTAAATTGGGTTTGGGTCAGGCCTTTTGGCTGGCACTCTGGAAAGACAACAGCCTTTTAGGAGTTAATAGATTCTCTGTGAAGCAAAGTAGCATAATTTCCACTCCCATCCCCAAAGAAAGAGCTTTTTCTCCAAGAAGCTTACTTGAGATCAGTAGAGTTTGTTGGGGTTTTTTGGTTTTGTGCCTATGAATATTTTTAAGCCTCTCTGCTTGAAATTAGCTGGCAATTCCGGTGCCACAGACCACACTTTTGCAGAGATGAGCCCAGCGGGAACTTGGATGCCTCACTGAAGCCCAACAACTCCTGTAGGGTAGGCCAGCAGCCGGAGAGTGGACGATTCGTTTCATGTGATCAGTCATTTGGGGGAAAAATTTGCATTATGCACAATATGTGGCTGAGCTTTCATCTAGCAGATGTGAACCTCCCTGACAACTTGAATTCAGTAGGGGAAGGAGCAGTAGAAATACGAGGTTGGGTGCTTTTCCTGTAACAAACATCTTTAAGAAACTTTGCTTCTCATGTTGCCTTCACAGTGAAGCAAATATGGGCCTTTGCTTTCTTTGACTGTAAGTATTAAAAAGGTGGTGTGAGAGCAATAAACTAGTCTGAAGCTTGCAGCTAGTATCTATTCAGCTGAAGGCAGCTATTCATTAATAGGTGAGAGGTTATTTACCACCTGGATTTAGATCCTAATCTGGAGAGGGCTTTTGTTTTATGTTTATGAAGGAGCATGGTCTAGCAATAGGAATAAGATGCTCTAAAGCAGAAGCAGTGAATTCTTTTAATAGCTTTGCTGCAGAACATGCAGGAGCTGCATATGTTGCTGATTCAGTACACTTCATACGTCCAAGTCGTTGCTGATCCAGTGCCCCAACATGGTATTAGGGGTGCTGTGCTGTGGGAGGTGCTGTCTTTCAGATTTCATGCAGTTCTAAATTATGCAACCTTCCTAACCTTGCATTAACACAGAATTTTGAATTTAAGGCATTGGATTCCAACTCTTTCGGATATTTCACTTTCAGATTCCTTTATTCCCAGTCACAGCTGTTACCACCATCCTCCCTGAGATTCAGACCTATAAATAAGGAATAATTTTTGACTCCTCCCTCTGCTTCAAACATCCAGGCTACGTCCAGTGCCTGGCACTCCCGCCTCTCCCACCTAAGAACATTTCTAAATTCAGACCTTTTATCTATGCTCACAACTAGAACTCAACCAGATCCTCAACTCCTACCTTGATCACTGCAACGTGTGCTCCTCTCCAGCCTCCTTAGCAGCTTCTAGAGTATTCTTCCCTGCCTCTTGTCCCCCAGTTCTAAATACCTCCACCAACTCCAGCTGTTCAAGAAAAATAATTTAACAGCTAGATCACATGCAATTGAGACTAATAGTGGAGAGTTCAACAAAAGCCACTGACACTACAGAAAGAACCACCAATAGAGCAAACTCTACAGATGATAGATGCAGAACAAGACGATGACTCAAGGATTCCAGACTGACCACAGCCACATGAAAAAGCTGTTACACATTCAGTTTGTGTAATTAAAAAACCAGTACGATTCAGACACTTAGGCTGATACGTACTGAATATCAGGAAAGTACAACATAAAGCAGACGTCTCCAAACTGTGGGTCACCCCCCTGGTGGGGCACAGAGGAATGTTCAGAGGGGTGGAGGGAGAGCAGTGATCCCAGGCCAGCCCCCATGAGGAGCAGGGAGGGAACGCCACCCAGATCTGCCCCAGCTCTGCTCTGGCCCCTCCCCCAGCTGCAGCCCTGGTCCCCAACCTCGGTGTAGTTCCATACCTGGCAGAAGGCCCAGCTGCTGGCCTCCACCGCAGCTCAGCTGCGGCTCTGCTCTTGGCCATAGATCCTGCTGTTGGCCCCCCACTGCATCCCAGCTATAGCTCCGCTCCTGACCCTGGCCTCAACCCTTGGCTGTGGCTATGGCCCTACCCCCATCTCCAGCTGCAGCCTCAGACTTAGCCCCTTTACACCTATTTGTGTCCCCCGCCATGGGAGCTGCAGCCCCACTCCAGGCAGGCATGAAGAAGCAGACAGGGTAAGGGGGGCATAACCCCCCAAAATTTGGGGACCACTGACTTAAAAGGGAGAGATGCTATGGAATGCTAACCTGTATTATACTGTTCAGCCACTAGGTGGCACTGTGTGTCACATACTTTATTTAAATTAACCTCAGCCATGCCACCAGCAGAACATTAAAGCCGGGGTGCCCAACCTACAGCCCCATGGGCTGTACATGGCCATTCAGAGCATTTCTTAAGGCCTACAGCCTGCTTCAGCACAATATACTAACGACAGATTCATTAGCATTTTGTTGTCATATTTACATCATTTTAGGTTACAAGTGTGTAAACAAACAATACTGTAAACAGAAAACAACAAGCTGAACTTAAAATATAAATCAATACAGGATGTTTGGCCCACACAAGGTGGTGCTTAGGTTTATGTGGCCCTCCTGTGTAATAAGGCTGAGCACTACTGCATTAAAAAAAAATCTTATCGTGAACCCAACTAGTGTGCATCTCTCCAACAAGGAAACTCTGCAGCCAGTCCATATCTGGTACAGAAGCCTGACTTTCTAGAAGTAGCCCTTCAACCTACTGTGTAAAATACTTGAATTCACAGAATCAGGTCCCCATTTATCTTTTAAACTCCCACAAATACCCCAGTAACTCATTTCTGGAATCTATGTAGGTTCCTGCACTACCCAGCTGCCAAATCACTTGCAAAGTGTCAGTTCTTTGTGAATGTATTTCAAAAGTGCAGGTCCTGGAAATAGCCTTGGAGATCTCCAAGCACAACAGCTGGAATCGAAGGGATCACAAATGTTCTGTGATCAGATATGCAGCACTAGCACATACTCTAGGTAACCTACAGGCATGCGAAATAATGCCAAAGGGTTTTCCCAATCACCTGTAAGAGCAAGACCTGCTGCTGCACAATCTACTGCCAAAATTACTAATTTCAGAGACAAGGCGGACGATGTTTTTGTTTAAATAAACAGCTCAAGGTATTGCTAACAGGTTCCAGCATGCTTCCTGGAATGGTCTGTATGAACTGTGTTTTATTTAAGTACACAAACACCAGTGAATCCAGACAGCAGGACATTGGTGTACTGTGTTTAATGCCAGTCCTATGTGAAACAGTTACCATGAAAATCAAAACCTAGATGCTCATAAATGCACAAGAAAGATCAGATTTTGCAAGTCTTGTGAAATGTGGCTATTTTTCACGAAAATTCATGTAAGTGAAAGACATTTAGGACTCAAAAGCAATCCTTTTTCTAATTTTGTGCACACAGTGTAGGATTTTCAAAATAATTTAAGTGATTTAGGAGCACAAACCCCCATGACTTTCAGTGTGACTTTTCTTCTTTTACTTTTGAAAATATCGCCTTTGGTCAGTTTGCATCCTCCAAAAACTTGACAGTCTGATTTTCAAAGAGGCTGAGAGCCTGAGCTCCCATTAGTTTTTATTGGAGTAACAGGAACTAAGCCCTTTCAGAAATCAGGCCCTATTTATTTCACACAATTAAATGTAAAACCTGCAAAACCACACAGCTAAAAATGTCTGGATTGTGAAATGGCCCAGAACAAAACAGGGACTGTTCCTCGCCGCCCTTTCCCCCGGCATCATTTAAAAAACAAACACAAAACGAAGACATTTTTGAACATTCTAATTTTATAGTATAAACCAGGGATAGACAACCTATGGCACGCATGCCAAGGCAGCATGCGAGTTGATGTCACTGCTCTACAGCCAAAATGCTTCAGAAATAAATGTAGTCAAACTTTACTAATTCTGGGTCACTGAGAACAAAAATGATGCTTAAAATTGTTGATTGGTTCTAGTCTAGCTGTTGGGCTCCAGACTACAGCAGTGGAATCTCCTGGCAGGTGATGTTAGGGTTTCCATGTTCCGTGACCGTCAAAAGGATCTTGTCCCATTCTTCTTCATGGAAGGTGATCTTGTAGCCTGCAACAACATCGATGGTGTGATGGCAGCCCTCAACATGTTCAGATTCCAGATGAGTGCGAACTGTCATTTGATTCATCGAAGATGAGTCTTAAAGCTGGTTGTTGCTGCAGAATGGCAATGTTTTGCATAATTCCAGTTGTCATGCAGTCCATATGAAGGAAACCTATGACAACATGAACACTTTGAGGTGCATAAACTAGACCAACATCAGTGCGCTTTGGCGATTTGGAAGGTTGTGCTCTCGGTTTTTTTGGTCTGCAGACTGGATACACAAGTACTGCTGTTTTTCTCTGCGAATGGGATTAGTCGTGCCAAGGAGATTCGCACTACATCAAGAAAGAGGCCACTCCGACAGTCATGGAGCCTGGGAAGGAAAGTGTTCAGCAATCCACCACTTGTTGAATCAAGGAAGATTGTTACACCCTTACACATCAAGCTGGGTCTGATGAAGAACTTTGTCAAAGCCATTGCAAAACACAAGCAGCTTCAAATACTCCGTGGAAAATTTCCAAGGTTAAGTGAGCTAAGATAAAGGAAGTTGTCTTGTTGATCCTCAGATTCGTGAACTTCTTCGAGATGATGCATGACAATGCACTGCGTGGCAAGGAAAAGACGGCATGGAAAGCCTCCAGTTAGTGGCAAATAAATTTTTCAGAAACAACAAGGCAGACAACTACAGTTGTTGGTGGAAACCTCCTCAAGGCATACAAAACCTGGTTGCAACATGTCACTAAAGATACATTTTTGCACTCTCATCTAGATTTTCCCACTGACTGGGAGCAGTGAGCAATGAACGGCGAGCATTTCACCAGGACATTGCAACAATGGAAAACGCTATCAGGGCAAATGGAGCCCATCAGTGCTTGCAGACTATTGCTGGACAGTGACAAGAGATGCTCCATTAATAAATACAAGAGACAAGCCAAGAAGTGCCAAGTAGACACTGAATAGGACTAAACTATGTACATAAGTTTGCCTTCTGTTTCATAATAAATTTTATTTATATAACCCTTTTGCTGATTTTTAAAGTGTTACATAAACAGGACAGGTGAAATATTATCATGTAAAGCAACCATAAACACATGAAAATACCTAGGTTTACAATTTATGATTAAAATTCTACTATCTACACAATATACATAGACATAAAATGTAAAAAACTTAAATATCTTAGAAACAGTAGCCAATCAGTTGTTTTAATTGTCATATTTGAATTCAGCACATCAAAATACATAATACATACCACATTTTATCTCTGAAGCAGACGACTTCTCAAAAATTGTAGACCAGTGTTTTCAGTGGCACTCACGTTGCCTGGGACCTGGCCACCGGTCCGAGGGGCCCTGCATTTTCATTTAATTTTAAATGAAGCTTCTTAAACATTTTAAAAACCTCATTTACTTTATATACAACAATAGTTTAGTTATATATTACAGACTTATAGAAAGACTTTCTAAAAACGTTAAAATGTATTATTGGCACGCGAAACCTTAAATCAGAGTGAATAAATGAAGACTCGGCACACCACTTCTGAAAGGTTGCCGACCCCTGGTATAAACTGTAGATTATAGAATCATAGGACTGGAAGGGACCTCAAGAGGTCATCTAGTCCAGTGCCCTGCACTCATGGCAGGACTAAGTACCGTATATACTCATTCATTAGCCCGTCCGTTTATAAGCTAACCCTCCAAAATGGTTAGGTAAAAATCGCAAAAACTGCATGACCCTTTCATAAGCTGACACTATATTTCAGGGGTTGGAAAACTTTGGCTCCTGGATCGTTAGGATAAGCCACTAGCGGGCCTGGATGTTGTGTTTACTAGGAGCCTTCACAGGAATGGAGCCCCTCAGCTCCCACTGTTCACGGTTTGCTGTTCCCAGCCAATAGGAGCTGGGGGGCTCCATGGCTACAGACACTCCAGGTAAACAAAATGACAATGTATTATATATTTAATTCAATGATTCCACAGAGTTTAAAATCACCACATTTGGTGTAGACCCGTTTATAAGCCAACCCCTTCCTCTTTGATGCATAATTTTTTTACCAAAAATATTCAGCTTATGAATGAGTATATACAGTATTCTCTAGACCATCCCTGACAGGTGTTTGTCTAACCTGCTCTTAAAAATCTCCAATGGTGGGGATTCCACAACCTCCCTAGGCAATTTATTCCAATGCTTAACTACCCTCATAATTAGGAATTTTTCTCCTAGAGTCCAACCTAAACTGTCCGTGCTGCAACTTAAGCCCATTGCTTCTGGTCCTATCCTTTGATGTTAAGGAGAACAACTTATTTCTCTCCTCCTTGTAACAACCTTTTATGTCCTTGAAAACTTATGTCCCCCCTTCAGTCTTCTCTTCTCCAGACTAAACAAACTCAATTTTTTTCAGTCTTCCCTCATTAGGTCATGTTTTCTAAACCTTTAATCGTTTTTGTTGCTCTTCTCTGGACTTTCTCCAATTTGTCCACATCTTTTCTGAAATGTGGCACCCAGAACTGAACACAATACTCCAGATGCATCTTTATCAGCACAGAGTAGAGTGGAAGAATTACTTCTTGTGTCTTGCTTACAACACTCCTGCTAATACATCCCAGAATGATGTTTGCTTTTTTTGCAAAAAAGTGTTAAGCTAAATATGAGCCAACAGCATGTGATCCACTAGGACCCCCAGAACCCTTTCTGCCATACTTCTTCCAAGGCCATCATTTCCCATTTTGTATATGTGAACTGACTGTTCCTTCCTAAGTGGAGTACTTTGTATTTGTTCTTATTAAATTTCATCCATTTGATTCAGATCATTTCTCCAGTTTGTTGAGATCACTTTGAATTTTAAACCTAGCCTCCAAAGCACGTGCAACCCCTCCAAGCTTGGTATTACCCACAAACTTTATGAATGTACTCTGCATGCTATTATCTAAATGACTGATGAAGTTATTGAACGTAACTGGACCCAAAACTGATCCCTAAGAGACACATCTGGATTTGCTCTTCCAGCTTGACTATGAATCACTGATAAACTACTCTCTGGGAACGGTTTTCCAACCAATTATGCACCCACCATATACTAGCAACAGCTAGGCTGTATTTCTCTAGTTTATGAGAAGGTTATGCAAGATAGTATCAAAAGCCTTAGTAAAAATCAAGATTAGCACATATACCCCTTCCCCCCCACCCCCCGCCCCATCTACAAGTCTTGTTATTACCCTGTCAAAGAAAGCTATTTGGCTGGTTTGACACCATTTGTCCTTAAACAACAGTCAGCATAGATTTATCACTACCTTATCGTCTAGGTGTCTGCAAACTGATAATTTAATTATTTGCTCCATTACCTTTCCAGGTACTGCAGTTAAGCTGACTGGTCTGTAATTCCCCAGATTGTCTTGTTTCCTTTTTTTTTTTAAATAGATGTGCACTATATTTGCCGTTTTCCAGTCTTCTGAAATCTCGATGGTCTTCCATGACTTTTTGAAGATAATCGCTAATGGTTCTGATATCTCCTCAGTCAGCTCCTTGAGTATTCCAGGATGCACTTAATCAGGCCCTGGTGACTTGAAGATGTCCCCCCCATATTCTCTCTTCTCTCCCTTATACCTTGGTATAAGGGCCCATGTTACTCCCATATTCCAACCCTTTTCCCAGTCTCCATGTTTGTTTAAAAGGTCTTTTAAAAAACACTCTTAACACTGGCTTTTGGAATGGTCCTAATGGCTGATACTCAGCTGCTTCTGCAGATTACTTAGAGCTTTGATTAAAAATACTAGTACAAGTTATCTATCTGCATATCCATGTCAAAGCTGAGTCTCAAGGGCTAACTGAACGTCAGAAATGTGGCAACAGACAACCTTCATGTCATGTCGGAGTGTCCCAAAGACATCTGTTAAGAAATAAAGGAGTTCACAATCTTTGAATGAAGCATTCCTTACCCAAATAAGCAATTTGCCTCCTGGTTGTAATCACCATGAGGTAAAGTCTTTTTCATCACCATGAGAAGGCCAAATCTGTTTCATGTGAACAAGGAATACTTTTTCTTCAGTGTGCAAGCATGTTATGAACAGACCGTCTTGAGACACTCCTATGCTGCATGGCAAACTGTCTACTATCACATTTTAATAGGGCAAATTGTTCTACATTGAATGCATAATCTCCTCTTAAGGAGACTAGTCCATCTGGATATCATTGGTACCTATTTGGCCCCCATTACATTAGCAGCCAAGTGCCTCAATCTTTAATGTATTTATCCTCAACATCCCTGAGGTCGGCCAGTGCTATTATACCCATTTTTCAAAGGGGGACATGGAGATCCAGAGAGACAAAAAGTGATTTGCCCAAGGTCCACAGGCAGTCTGTAGGAGGACAGGAAACTGAACCTGGAGCTTGCAAGTCCCAAGCTAGCACCCAAACCACTAGGCCATTCTCTCTGAGTCACTGGCTGTAATGTTAGTATTGTAGAGGGAGCAAGACACTCAGGGTATGTCTACCCTGCAATTCAAAACCCACAGGTGGCCCAAGTCAGCTGACTCAGGCTCGAGGGCCTCCGGGCTGCTTAACTGCAGTATAGACTTCCAGGCTCAGCCACAGCCTGAGCTCCGAGACCCTCTGACCTCATAGGGTCCTAGAAATTAAACTCCAGCCCAAGCCCAGAAGTCTATGCTGCAGTTAAACAGCCCCATAGCCCGAGTCAGCTGGCACAGGCCAGCTGCAGGTGCCTAACTGCAATGCAGACATACGCCCCAGGATACTTCTATCCTGCAGTTGGCTGACTTGGGCTCACAAGGCTCAGGCTGTAGGACTAAAAATTGCAGTTTAGACATCCAGGTTTGGGCTCTGGTCCAGGTCTTGAGACTCTGCGAGGAGTCGAGTCCGAATGTTTATATTGTGATTTTTATCTCCATAGCCCGAGTCCATTGACCCAGGCTCAAACACAACGACACAGGTTTACTGCAACATAGACATACACTCAGAGCCTAAGTCTCACTTACACCAAGGCCATTTTTCACTGTTCTGCTGAAAGTGAACAAAGCATAAAGATAATCAACAAAAATTAAAATGATAGGACATTGTTTGCAGTGTTGTTGTAGCTGTTTGGTCCCACATATTAGATAGACAAGGTGGGTAAGGTAATATCTTTTATTGGACCAACTTCTGTTGGTGAGAGACAAGCTAGAGAGCTGTGTAGCTCGAAAACATCTTTCATCAAAAGAAATTGGTATAATAAAAGGATAGTACCTCACCCACCTTTTCTCTCTAGGAATCATAAATGAGAGAGGGGAAGATCATCGATTTCTTCTTGCACAGAAGCCAGCAAAAGAATAATTCCCTTAAGTTTGTTTTCCAAACTTTTGTCCAGTCTGCTTTTAAATGCATCAAACAGAGTTGAGGTTTTCACCACTTCCTTTGACAGCTTACCAGATCATACTAGACATGAAAAAACATTAAACTCAAACCACCACCTTGCCACCCACTGCCTCCCATTTGCTCAGTATATCTACACTTATTCAGAAGTATTAACACAACTATAAATTCTAATGTAGACATGACACCAAAACATTTGTTCCAGGGCACAGACGTTAGGCTACTGGTTATATTTAATGCTGAAGCCTAGAATATACAGTTCTGTTAGTTAACAGTTCTCAAAATAAACACCTCTGTGTTGACATCACTCCTGTTTATTCTAACTCTCTCCCTAACTCTAGTGTCAATGAGAATGGATAAGCCACTGAAGTAGCTTTACTCAGCTCTGTTCTTGCTCCTATATTTCTCAGATTGTACAATACTGCATTTGAATCTTACAGCAAGTTATAAAAACAAGGGGAAGTTTTGTCAAAGTCAACCTTTCAGATGATGGACATGTGATTAGTTGATATGAACCTGTAGCATTTGTTTAAGCCAGATGTCCACTCATTCTTTTCTTCCTTGTCTCTAGCCACGGAGGCGAAAGGCATTGTAACTAGTTTACTCAATCCCCTGGCTTCAGTTTAAATTTCACCATAACCAGTGTGTATGTTAGAGCTGAGCTGAACCAAGAATTTGATCAACAGGCTTTATTATTTTGTGAGTCTGAAAGAAACCTTTGGGTCTAGGTGACCTTTTCCTATTTATGAGCATGGTTTCATTATTCATAATTATTCACTCAACAACTTGGATCAACAGTTTTCAGCCTCTGGCTTGCCTGAAAAATTCAGCTCTTTGGTAATTAACATATGTTAAACTAATTTTACAAAATGAAAATGCCTCTAAAGGAATACTGGGGTATTCCCCATCAAGCAACTAACAAGAGCTAAGTATCAGATTCATAAACATTAAGGTCAAAAAGGACCACATTATGGTCATCTAGTGCAACCTCCTATATTATTCAGGCCATAACATTTCATCCAGTAATTCCTGCAATGGAGGGAATCATTCTTTCCAGTTATGTAATTGAGCACTATTGCAAACCAAACAACTGTGGAAGAGGTTAAAGAAATGAGAGTGTAGCGGGGTGGTTACCAGTTCCTGCCCTGAGGGGTTTAAAAAGCAGCCCTGGAGAGGGCTGCAGCTCTAAAAGCTGGGCTGACTAGGGAAGCAGCCGCAGCAGGGTCACGTCCCAATCTGGCCAGTATAAAAAGGCTGTGCGCCAGGAACCCAAACAGTCTCCCTCTGCCTGTAGAGGGAGAAGGGCCTGGCTGCAGAGACCTGAGCAGAGTACCTGAGTGGAGCAGGGCTGGGGAAAGGCAGAGGAGCTGGGGAACTCCTGCCTGGAGAGCCCCAGGCTGCGGCCTAGCATAAGGCCAACAGGTACTGGGGGTTGCAGAGGGCAGCCCAGGGGTAGGCACAGGGAGCAGGTCCAAACCCAACCTTGCCAGTGATGAGTGGGCTGATACTGCAGTCTGCCCCTGGGAATGGAGGCAAGACAATGATTGGCAGTAGCCTGATAATGAGGCAAGGTGGGGATAGTGGGTGAGGGCTTCCTGGGGAGGGGAGACTCAGAGAAAAGGGGTTACTGCCGGGGGGCAGCATCCCAGCTAACAGGGCACCGGAGTCCAGAGAGGGACATGGGGGCTAAGCAGTAGTGGATCACTGGCCTGCAGAGGGTGCTCCGGGCTGGAAATAGAGCTAATTCCCTGAGAGACCAGCAGGAGGCACCGCAGGGGTGAGTCCGCACCCTTACAGAGAAGCATATCTGAATATCTCCATATGTACCTATGGTACTGTCTATACCAGAGAAAACACCCTTGATGGTAGCTACTGACTAGCATTTCATCTAACGTCATCAGAAGACACTACCTCTCCCAAGAGACAGGATAACCAAATAGGCTTTAACAAGGCACCTTCTAGATACTCCTTGAACTATATACAGACTCATTTTATGGATGCTCAGATACTATCGAAAATGGTGTGAATACCTATACAGATGTTCATTTTGTGAAAGGAATCATCCATGCAAATTCCTTCTCAAGGACATGCCACACAGCTCTTATCCTAAGCCAAACAAGAAGTGCAAACACATTTAAGATCCACAAACCTATTGTAAATCATTTGCTCGTCAGAATATGAATTTCCATCTTTTCCTTCAAATACCAACTAGTGAGCTAACACTACCTATAAAACCCACTGTTTCCATTGGTGTTACCAAAAGACAACTCCTGTTTTACAGCAAGCAGCTTTCTTGCACTGGTGAAGAATGAACACGCAGGATCAAATGTTAATTTATGATACATTCTTGCAGTCAACTGGGCTGCATGCAAGAGGGCAAAATCCAGCCCACAATGCGGCATTATGCCTGAAGGCATGTATGCAAAATTTCATGCACAATCTCATTTCCGTGTACCTCTGGACAGAAATGATGTTAAACTGGTGGGAATTTAGAGGTTGATCACCACTCTGAAGGCAATGGCAGTCTCTCTGTGGATAACAGTGCAGCTTGTATTGGGCCTTTAGAGAAAAGGCAAAAAATATGAATAAGGCTGGACTTAAATAATGTGTCTGGAGTGATAAACAATGCATAAGGGACAAGAAGAATTAATAACTAACTATCTACACATTTGGGATTTGGAGAGTTTGAACTCCAAGTGGGTGTGGGAGAGGGGGTGGAGCCTTCATGTAGGGTGGTCAGTGAGGGGGGAATAAAAGACAGTTACTCACCTTTGTAACTGTTGTTCTTCGAGATGTGTTCCTCATATCCATTCCAAGTAAGTGTGCGCGCGCTGCGTGCACGTTCGTCAGAAGATTTTTACGTTCCTCAGAAAGATAATGTAGAACGCTGGTCCCTTCGGGAAACAGACATCAGTGGGATCGGTCGCCGTAGGTGCCCAAGAAGAGTGGCGCCCCACCTATGAAGTGCCGGATAATGAAGATAGATCCACTGCGGAACCAAGCCCTGACAGGGTTCCCATACTTGATCGGCGCTCTCCACAGTAGGGGAAGGAGCGGCAGGCTTTGGAATCGGTATACTGAGCAACATCTTGAAGAACAACAGTTACCAAAAGTGGAGGTAACTGTCTTTTCTTTGAGTGGGCTCTCTATATCGATTCCAACAGGTGATCCAAGGCCTTACCTAGCGGATGGGAGTCGAAGAAGTGATGTGGCAGAATGCAAAAACTGCGCTGAAGCCAAAGGGCTGGCATCATCTCTGGACTGTTGAACAGAGCGCGTAATGAGAGGCGAAAGGTGGTGGTATGAGAACCAGGTAGCAATGCGCCAAGCATATTCCTGGATGGGCCCATGAGCTGCAGGAAGGCGGCCAATGAAAGCCTGAGGATCCCTGCGGTAGAATGTGCGGTGGGGTGGGCCTGGGAGGAACCCATGAGCCCAGTATAAACAAGTCGGATGGCATGCCGGTCACCCAAGACGAATCCTCTGGAAGGAGACCGGAGGGGCCTTTCATTCGGTCGCCACTGCAACGAAGGAAGTTTGAGGGCTTTTACGAAAGGGTCTCCGCGCCTACGATATAAATCGAGCGCTTCTATCGAGGTCTAGGGACGTGCAACTGTTGCTACTTAGACTCATGTCATAGGCAGAAGAACACTGAGTTCCACCTCCGGCTCAGTGTGTCGGCTAGGTACGGCCCCCTAGGTGAAGAAGACTTTGTCGGTCTGCACCATGGGACGTGCTTCTAACCAGAGAGGAGTAAATATACCAGCCCCGAGCCGATACGGTCTCCCTATTCGGATGCACTTAGCTCTGGACATGCTTCTCCACAGTAGGGGGAAGACGGCAGGCTTCTGGAATCGGATGATGAGCAACATCTTGAAAGAACAACAGTTACAAAAGTGAGTAATGTCTTTTTCTCTTTGAGTGCTTCTCATATCGTTCCAACTAGGTTGCTTTCCTCACACGGTGTACTAGGCTATTTCGTCCTCCCCAGCCCTAAAGCGTTTTGCTTGGTTGTCGGACCTGTGAATGTTAGCAGAGTGCAGGAAATTACTTGCCTTTGCCAAGTTCTGCAATCATCTCTTGTTGGGGGTTAGATGGTGATCTATTTTTCTCGACCAAAAAGCCTGTGATAAGACGTCGACAATTGGGGGGGGGCAGGGTGTGCCCACCCAATAGGACATCAAGTAAGGGGCTCTCTTTCTTTTTTGAGCTGGGGGATGGAAGGGAGAGCGATATGAAAAGGGATAACATAGCCCCAATGGGCCCTCCAAGGGTTAAGAAGCTGCTGTGGGCAACATATCTCCGTGATGGGGCCAGTGACCTTCAGGAAGGCTGCCTAGTATGATAGCTTGTCTGAGCCTAGAAGCTAGAAGGTGTTTGCTACGGTGATGTGTGCTCGGATAACGGTGCACTGAATCGTCAGTTGCACAGTTGCGTGTACCAATTCTCGGGTCACCTAATGCCGTAGAGTCCTTCCGGGGAGTGATGGACCGGTAGGCCTTTCGATTTTCTCGATCTCCACGCACCCCTCAAGAGGTTGAGGCATTTTACGAAGGGTGTCTGTACAATTCAGTTGCGAATTCCTCCCTCTAATGGACGCATCGATATTAAAATGAACAGTCTGACTTTTAAGGTCGTTCCCCTTCTAAATATGGCCGACCCGCGGCATCTGTACGGAAGTGTTCTCTACGGTGGGAGTGCAACATCTGTTGCTCCTCTTAGGACTCCGATAGAGACAGTCATTAGAGTCCCAGAAGATTGCTTAAAAATTCTCGCTAACGGGCTCGCAATTTCACGCGCCAGTTCCTTTAATATCCTCGAATGGAGATTGTCCGGGCCCTCCGATTTTGTCCCATTAAGCTGTTCAAGTTTGGCCTCTACCTCAGATGCGGTAATATCCACCTCCATATCCATATTCCCGTTTATCATACCTCCATCATCCCTAAACTTCATTCGGTCTGCCACTGCGACGAAGAGTTGAGGCATTTTACGAAAGGGTTCGTCTGCTCGATATAAAATGCGAGCGCTCTACGGATGTCTAGGGAGTGCAACTGTTGCTCTTGTCATGATGAGTGCGGTTTCGGGAAGACTGGAAGGAAAATATCCTGGTTGACATGAAAGGCTGGTACCACCTTAGGGAGGAATGCCGGGTGTGGTTGCAACTGCACCTTGTCCTTGTGAAACACAGTATACGGTGGGTCCACTGTGACAGCCCAAAGTGCGGAGACTCGTCTGGCTGATGTAATAGCTACGAGGAAAGCTGTCTTCCAGGACAAGTATAGTAGCGAGCAAGTTGCTAACGGCTCGAATGGGGCAGACGTAAGTCTGGTTAGAACCAGGTTGAGGTGTCAGGTTGGGGCGGGGCGGCGTACTTGGAGGTATAGGCGCTCCAAGTCCTTGAGGAACCGAGAAACTATAGGGTGTGAGAACACGGAGCAGCCACTTTCCCCTGGGTGGAAGGTAGAGATGGAACCTCAACTTTATCATGAACTTGTTGAGTTCTCGCAGGTCTAGGATAGGTCTGAGAACTCCCTTTGCCTTGGGGATTAGGAAAGAGCGGGAGTAGAACCGCTTGCCCCTTTCGTCCTTTGGTACCTCCTCTATGGCTCCCACGGCAAGGAGCGTCCGCACCTCTTGTAAGAGGAATTGCTCATGAGAGGGGTCCCTGAAGAGGGACGAGGATAGGGGTGGAAGGAGGGGGGTAAAATAAACTGGAGGTGAAACTCAAGTTCCACCATGCATAGGACCCAACGATCTGAAGTTAGCTGGGACCCCACAGGAAGGAAAAAGGAGAGGCGGTTGGAAAAAAGAGGAGGGAAAGGATCCTGGAAAGTAACTGGTACGCCATCCTCGGGCGCACCTTCAAAAAAGTTTGGCTTTGGCCCCTAGGTGGTTTGGAGGGACCCTGATTTTGGCCCCCTTGGGGTCCTGTCATCTACGACCGGCTCTACCACGCCTTCTGCCAAAGTCCTGCCTCTGTCTAGGAGGAAGGTAAGGGCGGTGAGGCTGGGGGTGGAAAGGCCGACGCTGAGTCACTGGCGCGTGCATGCTGAGAGAGTGCATAATGACCCTGTTGTCCTTCAGGCTTTGCAGCCTAGGGTCCGTCTTTTCAGAAAACAGGCCTCTACTGTCAAAGGGCAGGTCCTCTATCGTATGTTGCAGTTCCGGCGGGAGGCCTGACACTTGACGCATTTCATGGCTTCTCATGGCAACTCCGGACGCCAGAGTCCTGGCTGCAGAGTCAGCTGCATCCAACGAGGCCTGGAGGGAAGTTCTCGCCACCTTTTTCTCCTCCTTCAAGAGGGCCACAAACTCCTGACGGGAGTCTTGAGGGACTAACTCCGTAAACTTGCCTATCGCCACCCAGGTGTTGTAGTGGCTAAGCAGGGCTTGCTGGTTTGCCACCCTGAGTTGGAGGGCCCCTGCAGAGTATACCTTATGGTCCAGTAAGTCCATGCGCCTAGCCTCCATCAATTTTGGAGCTGGAGGTTGCTGGCCATGGCGTTCCCTCTCACTGACAGACTGTACGACGAGGGAGCAGGGAGGAGGATGAACGTACAGGTACTCGTACCCTTTGGAAGGCACATGTACTTGCGCTCAACTCCCCTGGCAGCGGGTGGAACGGAGGCTGGAAACTGCCAGATGGTATCAGCATTGGCCTGGATCTTCCGGATAAATGGTAAGGCCACTCTTGTGGGGGCGTCAGCTGACAGAATATCCCACCACCGGGTCCTCTATCTCCGGGACCTCCTCCACCTGGAGATTCATATTGAGTGCCACATGTCTCAGGAGGTCCTGATGGGCCCTCAGGTCAATTGGAGGAGGCCCTGTGGAGGATGTCCCCGCCAAGGCCTCATCGGGAGAGGAGGAAGAGGAAAGGCCAGGGACAAGCGGGTCCTGTGTGGCCTCGTGCTCTTGGACGCCCTTCAGCTCCCGTGGGATCTGGGAGTCTGGTGACTGAACTGGCGCTTCCTGCGTACTAGTGGGAGGGGGGCAGCTGATAGTTGCCTCCAGCACCCGGTGCTCCGATGGGGGCAGAGCGAGATGGGACCGGAAGTACACCTGATGATATGCCCAAGGTGTCCAGAATGACCACTGATGGGGGCCTTGATCTTGGGCCTGGGTCTCCTGGAAGATTCTGGCGGGCACATCGGAGTCATGGTCCTGTGCATAGGAACTGTCTGCATGAGATGACAGTGATGTGTGTTGGGATGGCCGAGGGGCTGAAAAACCCTGGGAAGAGTCTCCCTCTCTGACTGATCTTGCTCTGTATGGCACCTGAGAACGGTACCGGAAGCCATACCAGTACCGGGAACAAGATCGGGACCTACGACCGGAGCAGTGCCAGGAGGTCGACCGGGATCTCAAAGCTTGGCATCTGGAGAGGCTGCGAGAGTCACGGTGCCTGGAGCTGGATTGATGGCGAGAGTACCGGGCCAGCAAACGGGACGCTGAACGGTGCTGCGAGTGCGACTGGTACCGAGAAGGGGAGTGGTGCCAGGACTGTGAGCGGCGTCGGGACCGGGATCGGCAACGGGACCGAGAACCCCGGCGGGATCACAATCGTGAGTGGTGCCGCTCTGCAGTGCCGAGAGAGGATGGTCTCATCATGGCAGGCTTGCCCACAGATTGTATGACCCGCACTGGCGGTGCCGGGGGTTGAGGCAGTGCAGACTGTGACTGCGATCAGTTCCCTCGCCGTGGAAAATGTCTCCCGCGTGGAGGGAATAGCGAGCTCAACCACGGCTCTCGGCGGGGAAGCTTTCAGGCACCGCACCTGATGGCCCTTCCGGGACCGGAATCGACAGTGCCAATGTTGTGGGTGCCGCAGCAGATGTAGGTGCCGGGCAGTCCGATCTAGCCAGGTGCTCTGACTGCAGCGCAGATGGCACGGAAGCAGCGGAAATCTTATGCCTCTTCACCCTCGGGGAGAGAGAACAGTGCCAAGCAGACAGCGGTGCCAGAGATGGTTGGTGCAGAGAGGCCTTAGGGGTACCGGTGCGATCCGGTGCTGAAGAAGCGCTTTTGCCAGCTGACTGACCAGAGCTCAGTGCCGAGGGCAGAGGAGTAAGAGCTGCCTCCATCAGGAGCTGTTTGAGACGAAAGTCCCGCTCCTTTTTCATCCTCGCCTTGAAGATCCGGCATTTATTGGCTAGGTGGGATTCCCCGAGACACTTAAGGCAGAGTCGTGAGGATCTCTTGTTGGCATTGGCTTGTGACAGGCCGAGCATGGTTTGAAACCCGGTGAACTGGGCATGGGCCTCGGCACCAGGTGTGGGGAAGGGGCTAATCCCTGAACCCCTCAATTATATACACTAACTATGTTATAGAACTAATAAAACTAACTAACTGTGAGCATAGAAATTTCAACTATATACACAAGAATAACGAGAGAACTACAAGTAGCTAAGGAAGTGGAGATCAGCTAAGCCGCGCTCCACCGTTCTAATGACAGACCCGGGCAGTAAGAAGGAACTGAAGGGCCGTTGGGTCGGCAGGGGTATATATCCGGCGCCATGGCGGCGCCACTCTAGGGGGTGACCCAGCCGACCCACCGAGTGTTGCTAGGGTAAAAATCTTCTGATGAACATGCACACATCTAATTGGAATCGATATAAGAAAGCACTCGAAGAAGAACTAGGAGTTGTGAGCTGAAATTGAGCAAGGAAACATTTAGACTGAATAACAGGAAGAAGTTAACTAATGGTGAGATCTCTTAGGTTGTGGAACATTCAGGCAAGGAAAACTAGAGCATCAAAGGAGATACTGTAAGAGAGTTCTTTATTGGCAGGACAATAACTTGTTTTCCACTCCATGCATCTGATGAAGTGGGTTTTAGCCCACAAAAGCTTATGCCCAAATAAATTGTTAGTCTCTAAGATGCCACAAGGACTCCTCGTTGTTTTTGCTGATACAGACTAACATGGCTACCATTCTGAAACCAATTACTTGTTTTTATGACCGCAGTCTAATGTCTGCAACATAACATCATGACACATTGTACTGCCCATTTCAATTATCTTCTTCTAGTCATGGCCAAGTGAGCTGCACATGGCAAAGGGGATCAGAAGAAAGGATGCCAAAGAAGGTAATGATACACACAATGAATGAAAGGAAGGACAGCTAACTGGAGAACAAGTCTGGATTTAATATTCCTGCCCACGCATACACACCTCATACCTTCTTCCATACCACCACCCATGCATGGAACATCCTGCCTACCTCTGCTTTCCAAGGCACTTCACAATCATTTAAGTCCCAGAATCCAAGTCTCTAGCTCATACAATTGCTAAGAAAGCCTTCAAAATATGAACCAAGAGTAAAGTGGTGCAGTGCTTCTGTGCTCTAGTCTGTAGATAATCCGAAAGAGTAATTCCAAGTGGTATAAACTGTCCCTCATTGCAGTGATAACACTTCAGCCTAATAATCTTGCTAACGATTGCACACAGGGGTGTTCTTATTTAGAGCCAGATTCCAACACCCTTCCTGACTTTCCAGAATATCCTACTCACAGGTAGACCCCCATTAATTTCCTGTTGGACTCCTCATGGAGTAGAGTACTACTCAAGATGAATAGGGGTGTCAGTTTCTCGCCCTCTGCCTTGTACAGTGCCAAACAAGATCAGTGAATCCTAATAATATCAGGAAAAAAGTTCTAAAAGACTATACCAAATATAGGAGTTTAACTGGCAATTCATATTTCTAATCTCACTACAGTATTTCATGTTTACTGGGGTTTTTTAGTGGATTATTTGCAGAGAACTTAATATAACCAGAACACTGCTGGAGTGATGGCCAACACACACACACAAGGTAATTCTCATTGTCTCTACAATAGCTCCAGTACAGCTCCACCAGAAGGTGGCAATAACAAGAGAACTAATGTAGAACACGAAGCGTGGATAGAACAGGCAGTGTGGATAGAGCACTACCATGAAAATCAGGAAACCTGGGTTCTACTCCCAGCTCTACCAGCGAACCTATGTAAGGTTTTAAAAAGAACACACAACTGTTCCCCTGTGTTTGTTTTCCTTCCTGCCCCTTGTCTTGTCTAATTCAACAAGAAACTCTTCAGGGCAGGGACCGGTTTATGTGTGCGTACACAGCCTGGGACAAATCAACACTCTCAGAGGTACCATAATACAAATAATGAGTAGGGGCACTGGTGTTTTACTGTTATGATGCCTAATCCTGCACAGATTGTGGTGGTGAAACTGCACTGTCCACATTCCATTTTAGCTACTAGTGGCAGAATGGAAACACAGGAAGCTTTCTGAAAAGTGCAAATACAGACAACAAATTCCTACAGTGATGAGTGTCACAAAAATATCTATAAATAAATGTCAGGCCTGAGTACATTTCTATTTTCTTTTCAAATCCATGCCCAGTATATTCATGGTTTCAGCAAAACAAGAATACTTCTGTGTCTAATTAATCAGCAATGGCAACACTTCTGTACCTACCATGGCATCTGGGGACAGACTAGCTGACCACAGCACTTCAACATGATGGAAATAAAATATATTCTACTTAGTGGATCGAAAAGACAGATGAGAACCTGAATTGCAAACTCAACCACTTAGTTTCAAGAAAACAAAAATTACTGTACTGAGCTCTTCAAATCAAAGCTTTTACAATTTAAAGAGCTTATTATTATCCTTAAGAGAGAAAGCAGTATTTTTTCCATTGTATGTTATGTTCCAGGTTATTCTTAAAATGCAAGACAATTTTTTTTCCATTTAAAGAGACATTTCTAAGAACAAGTTAGTACTTCTGCAATGTCCCAATACCACCTCTGATTATTAGCAAACTTTAAAATAAAGCAATGACTATAGATTGCCTTCTAAATCCCAAGGCCTGCTTCAACAAGAGGGGAAATTGGGAGATGCCAAAATAAGTGACTCTTTCCCTTACCTTAATCATCATAAGTAATCCATTCATAAGTCCTTAGGATCCCATACAGGTTCTTCTAAGTGTGTCCCCTGCAAGCAATCAAAAAAAATGTTTTAAAAAAATGAAGACTTAATTTAATAACTATGCAATTACAAATATTTTTAGGAAAGATATGAAAGAGCAAACACTTGCAACTGCCTTCAGCAAATCATCTCCACTTCACTTGCTCTCTATTTAGATGTTATTGTAAAACTATAAAGAGACCCCGAGAGAGAGAAAAAAATAATATTATGGACACATTTATCTTCCACTAAAATGGGTTTCCAGTCCCTTATATGGTAGTAAGCATGTATAGGGGATAATATGACCTTAAAAATGAGCAATCAGTCAGAAGGCAGTCTGTAGGAGATGATATGGTCCACACTAGGGATCAGGTGGGTGTGACTACTTTTCGAGTCAAATCACTCTAAGAGTCACACCTTTTTGCTGTTGATGAAAACCAAGATTGAGGCTAAATCACCAAGCAGAACACTCTGACATATGCAATTTTTCAGGGAGCATCAGATTTGGGAACATCCTTCAAGAAAATGTACCAGAGGACCCCCCATCCAACCCTCCTACGCCACCTCATCATTGTCCTGAAATATGTGTCCCAGCTGAGTCTTCATTACTGTGTGACCTACCAAGTTCGGACTTGAGTCCCATCTTATGTATGACCTGGGAAAAAGCAGAATGTCTTGAGCAGCCTACAATGACATTCATGGGTGTCTGTCAGATCAGAACTGACTTTGGTTGTGCAGGACACCCATATGTGACTGGGAGGAGAGGTTTTTCTTGGCTGGTGTTTTCGATTTATAGCACAGTGCTAAATTTAATCTGAGGTTAGTGAAGTCTGCTGCTGTTTGAGCAGAATGACTGGGGGTGGGGGTAAGGGGAAGAGAAGAATTGGAAGAAAGAAAGGAAGGAAATCAGAGAGAGACAGCAAAGGGAATAACTTGACTGCGACACCCATCTCAAAAAGAGAGCTGGGCTCAAGACCCAGCACATTAGGGTGACCATATTTCTTAAAGTAAAAATGGGATGGCCTAGGGCTCACCCGAACTGCTCCCTATATAACAAGAAACATTGTCCACTAAAACAAAAATACTATTTGCATACGAAGGCCCCAAACCCACATTAACAGTGAAATCGGTATTACAGGCAGAAAGCAGAAACTCAGGCACCAAGGCCCAGTTGCATTTCATTGCCAACTGGCTTAGAATGGGATTGCTTTTTATTTTCTAAATTTTCAGTGCTCACTTCCTGAAATGCCATTAGTTTGCTATTAAAATGTATTGTAAATAGGGCTGTCGATTTAGCGCAGTTAACTCATGCAATTAACTAAAAAAATTAATCGCAGTTTTAATTGCATTGTTAAACAGAATCGCAATTGAAATGTATTAAATATTTTGGATGTTTTTCTACATTTTCAAATTATTGATTTCAGTTACAACACAGAATACCAAGTGTACACTGCTCACTTTATATTATTTATTACAAATATTTGCACTGTAAAAATTACAAACAAAAGAAATAGCGTTTTTCAGTTCACCTCACACAAGTACTGTAGTGCAGACTCTTTAGCGTGAAAAACACGGTTACTCACCTTTGTAACTGTTGTTCTTCGAGATGTGTTGCTCATATCCATTCCAGTAGATGTACGCGCCGCACGTGCACGTTCGCCGGAAGACTTTTACCCTAGCAACTCCAGCGGGCTGGCAGGTCGCCCCCTGGAGTGGCGCCGCCATAGCGGGTAATATATACCCCTGCCGGCCCGCCCACTCCTCAGTTCCTTCTTGTCGGATACTCCGACAGTGGGGAAGGAGGGCGGGCGTGGAATCGATATGAGCAACACATCTCAAAGAACAACAGTTACAAAGGTGAGTAACCGTGTTTTCTTCTTCGAGTGATTGCTCATATCCATTCCAGTAGGTGATTCCCAAGCCTTACCTAGGCGGTGGGGTCGGAGTGAGAGGTCGCAGCGTGCAACACGGCAGAGCCGAAGGCTGCATCATCCCTGGACTGTTGGACCAGGGCATAATGGGAAGCGAAGGTGTGCACGGAGGACCAGGTCGCTGCCCTGCAGATTTCCTGGACGGGTACTCGCGCAAGGAACGCCGTCGATGATGCTTGGGCCCTAGTAGAGTGCGCGGTCACATTGCCCGACGGAGACCGGCCAGGTCGTAACAGGCCCGTATGCAGGATGTCACCCACGAGGAGATCCTCTGCGAGGAGACAGGCAACCCCTTAACCCGGTCAGCTATGGCGACAAAAAAGCTGGGGGATTTGCGGAACGGCTTGGTCCGTTCTATATAAAAGGCGAGCGCCCTACGCACGTCTAAGGAGTGCAACTGCTGCTCCCGGCGAGACGAATGAGGTTTCGGGAAAGAATACGGGTAGGAATATGTCCTGGTTGACATGAAAGGCCGAGACAACTTTGGGAGAAAGGCGGGGTGCGGCCTTAGTTGTACTTTGTCGCGATGGAACACCGTGTACGGGGGCTCTACCATGAGGGCGCGTAGCTCTGACACACGCCTAGCAGAAGTGATGGCCACCAGGAACGCCGTCTTCCAGGACAAGTAGAGGAGGGAACACGTAGCCAGCGGTTCAAACGGGGGGGGGACATAAGACGGGACAACACCAGGTTCAGATCCAAGAGGGGGCTGGGCGCAGACCTGGGGTAGAGACGCTCCAGACCTTTAAGGAATCTAGCCACCATGGGGTGTGAGAAGACAGAGCGGCCATCGCTCCCCGGGTGGAAGGTGGAGATAGCGCTAAGTGAACCCGGAGAGAGACACCGCCAGGCCTTGCTGCTTGAGCGACCAAGGTAATCGAGGACGATTGGGATGGAAACATCGGTGGGGTGGAAGCGCCTCTCCGCGCACCAGCACGTAAAGCGTTTCCATTTGGCTGAGTATGTCGTCCTCGTAGACGGTTTCCTACTTCCCAGAAGCACCTGCCTCACTGGTGAAGAGCAATGCAACTCGACCTAGTCAGCCCACGCAGGAGCCAGCTGAGAGGTGCAGAGACGGAAGGTCCGGGTGACGAAGCCGGCCGTGGTCCTGCGTGATCAGGTCCAGGTGAAGAGGCAGGGGAACAGGGTCGACTACCGACAGGTCCAGCAGGAGAGAGAACCAATGCTGCCGGGGCCACGCCGGAGCGATCAGAATCAAGCGGCCCTGTCCCTGCGCACATTCAGAAGGACCTTGTGAATCAACGGAAACGGAGGGAACGCATAGAAGAGGTGCGTCGCCCAGGGAATCAGAAAGGCGTCTGCAACCGAGCCCGTTCGCGACCTTGGAAAGAGCAGAACATCGGGCACTTTCTGTTCCTGCGGATGCGAAGAGGTCCATATGGGGATGCCCCCACCTCCGGAGAGCGCCAGGGCGATGTCCGGGCGAAGGGACCACTCGTGGGAGCAAAAGGACCGGCTGAGCCGATCCGCCAGCGTATTCCGAACCCCGGGAGAAAGGCAACTAAGTGAACAGAGTGGGCTATGCAAAAGTCCCACAACGTCATGGCCTCCTGACAAAGAAGAGGAGACCTCGTACCGCCCTGCTTGTTTACATAGTATACCGTCGTCGTGTTGTCGGTGAAAAACCGAAACACAGCGACCTTGGATCTGCTGACGGAACGCCTGACAAGCCAGGCGGCGGACCGCCCTCAATTCTCTGCACGTTGATATGTAGGGCGAGTTCGGGAGGAGACCAGCGGCCCTGGGTCCGCAGGGCACCTAGGTGAGCTCCCCATCCCAAGTCTGAGGCGTCCGTTGTCAGGGACAGCGAGGGCTGGGGCGGATGGAACGGAAGCCCTGCACACACGACGGACCGATCCAGCCACCACTGGAGGGAGTGGAGGACGTCCTGAGGAATCGTGACTACTGTATCTAACGGCGCCTGGCCGGACGGAGCTGAGGGATGAGCCAGGACTGGAGGGGCCGTAGGCGGAGCGAGCACATGCGCGCCGTGACGAATGTGCAGGCCGCCATGTGGCCCAAGAGTGTCAGGCAAGTACGTATGGAGGTTAGAGGTGCTGCCTGCAGCCTGTGGATGATGGCTGTCAAGCCTGGAACCGCGACAAGGGAAGAACGGCCCGGGCCATGGTGGAGTCTAGAACGGCTCCGATAAACTCTATCCTCTGAGTAGGGGTTAGAGTGGACTTCTCGGCGTTGAGCATTAGGCCTAGGCTCATGAAAAGGCGCTGACCATGCGGACGTGCGCAAGGACTCGCTCCTCTGAGGTCCCCGGATAAGCCAGTCGTCGAGGTAGGGGAACACATGCACGCGACTGCGACGAAGAAGGCGACGACTACGGCCATGCATTTGGTAAACACTCGTGGGGCCATCGAGAGGCGAACGGGAGGACCGTGAATTGATAATGCCGGCCGCCGACAACAAAGCGAAGGAACCTTCGATGGGGCGGGAAGATGGCTATATGGAAATAAGCGTCCTGCATGTCGAGGGTGGCGTACCAGTCTCTGGGATCCAGGGATGGAATAATGGTCCCCAAGGACACCATACGGAACTTCAACTTGACCAGGTATTTGTTGAGCTCTCGTAGGTCGAGGATGGGTCTGAGACCTCCCTTGGCCTTGGGGATCAGAAAGTAACGGGAGTAAAAACCCCTGCCCTCTCGTTCTCTGGAACCTCCCTATGGCCCCTTTGTCGAGGAGCGTTCGTACCTCCTGGAGGAGGATCTGCTCGTGAGAGGGGTCCCTGAAGAGGGACGAGGAAGGGGGGTGGGAGGGCGCGGGTACGAAGCAAACTGTAGGCGGTATCCAAGCCGCAACGCGCGGAGGACCCAGCGGTCTGAAGTAAGCTGGTACCACGCCGGGAGGAAGAACGAAAGACGGTTGGAGAAGGGAGGAGATGGATCGGGGAGGACTGGTACAGCAGCGCCCTCGGGCGCACCTTCAAAACGAGGGCTTCGGCCTGGAGGAAGGCTTGGAGGGACCTTGGCTTTGGCCCCCCTGGTTACCCGATTGTCTGCGCTGCCATTCCTGTTTCGCCGCCTGGCAAAGTCTTGCCTTTGCCTGGGCTGGGGGGTAAGGCCTGTGTTGCTGTTGAGGCCTGAATGGTCTACGCTGGGTGACGGCGTATGCATCCCCAGGGCGCGCATAATGACCCTATTGTCTTTGAGGCTTTGCAGCCGAGGGTCAGTCTTGTCCGAAAACAGGCCCTGGCCCTCAAACGGAAGATCCTGGATGGTATATTGGAGTTCCGGAGGAAGGCCAGAGACCCTGAAGCCACGAAATGCGGCGCATAGTGACTCCGGAGGCCAGAGTCCTGGCGGCTGAGTCTGCAGCGTCCAAAGCCACCTGTAGGGAAGTGCGCGCGCGACCTTTTTCCCCTCGTCAAGGAGAGCGGCGAACTCCTGACGAGCGTCCTGCGGGAGCAGCTCCTTAAATTTATCAGCCGCCACCCAGGTGTTGTATGTGTAGCTGAGCAGAGCTGCTGGTTGGACCCGCAGCTGCAGGGCGCTGCGGAATAGACCTTGTGCGGCCAGCAGGTCCATACGCCTCGCCTCCTTAGACTTGGGGCTCCGAGCTTGTTGTCCATGGCGAGATTGAACACGGGGGAACACGGGGCGGTGGACATATAAGTACTCATAGCCCTTCGAAGGGACCATGTATTTACGCTTGACACCCCGAGCAGCGGGGGGAACGAAGCCGGTGACTGCCAGATGGTGGTGGCATTGGCTTGGATGGTCCTTATGAAGGGCAGGGCGACACGAGTGGGCGCATCTGCCGAGAGGATGCTCACGACCGGTCCTCGATCTCGGAGACTCCTCAGCCTGGATGTTCATATTTTTGCGCCACGCGCCTGAGGGAGGTCCTGGTGCGCCCTGAGGTCCAGTGGGGGGGGGGGGGACTGGTGGATGTCGTCCCGCCACCGCCTCATCTGAGGGAGGAGGACGAGGAGAGACCTGGCAGGAGTGGGTCTGGTGGTGGCTCAGACTGGAGCACCACGTCTGACTCTTGCGGAGTGCTCAGGATCTGGAGGATGAGACGACTGCTCTTCCGTAGGGGATGGAGGAGGGCGTGAAGAAGTAGCCTCCGGAGCCCTGTGCTCAGAGACCGACGACGACCGCGGAGGAATTTGCTGGGGGCCTGGGCTTGGTGATACGCCCAGGGGGTCCAGAAGCCCCACTGCTGAGGACCATGCTCCTGCTGAGTCTCGGAGAAGAGGGCAGCGGGTCTTTCAGCGTTCTAAGTACACACTGCCCGCCCGCGAAGAGACTGACCCCTGGCGAGAGGGCCATGGGGGAAGCCGAACGGGAGTGGTACGGGTCCCGCACTCCAGGCGGCGAAGACCTCCTCGGTGCCGGAGATCGGTGCCGTGATCCATACCGGTGCCGCGATCGAGACCGGGGACCTGCCACCAGCGCGGTGCCTGGGAGGTCGACCGGGATCTGGATCGCCAATGACGGGAACGACTCCTCGAGTCCCGGTGCCGGTAACGGTGGCTGGAGCCAGAACGGTGCCGGGAGTATCGAGACCAGCGCGAGGATGATCTGCGCCGCGAGTACGACCGGTACCGTCGTGGAGAGCGGTGCCAGGACTGCAAGCGGCGTCGCGAGCGAGACTTCCCTCGGGATCGAGATGGTGCCGAGATCGTGACCGGTGCCAAGCCGGAGAGTCCGGGGACGGTGCTCGCATCAGCGTGGGCTTGCCCTTAGACTGCAGAACCCACACTGGTGGTACCGCGCGTTGGGGCAGCACAGGCTCCGTTAGAGCGATGAGGTCCCTGGCAGAGGAGAAGGTCTCGGGCGTGGATGGGACCATCAGCTCAACCCCAGATCTTGGCGGGGAGCTGAGAGGGATCGGACTCGACGGACCTGCCGGGCCCGGAATCGACAAAGTCCCTGACACGGCCAACCCGGCCGGCGTCGGGTGCTCTTTTCGAGGCAGCTTAGCTGGGGTAGAAGAGGTAGACAGTCTCTTCCCCTGAACCGGTGCCAGAGAAGGTCGGTGCCGTGGCGTCTTCGCAGCGCCGGAGTGGTCCGGTGCCGGAGCCGGAGCTGCACTCGGTGCCGAGGACGAAGGATTAAGCGCTGCTTCCATCAGGAGCGTCTTGAGGCACTGGTCTCGCTCCTTCTTGGTCCTCGGTCTGAAGGCCTTGCAAATGCGGCACTTCTCAGCGATATGCGATTCCCCCAGGCACTTCAAGCAGGCATCGTGGGGATCGCTGGTAGGCATCAGCTTCTTACAGGCCGAGCACGGTTTGAACCCCGGCGAACCAGGCATGAGCCTGGCGCCGGGCGCGGGAGAGGGCTAGCACCCCGAACCCGCTAACTAACTATAAACTACAACTATACTAAACTAAGTGAACTATAATTAAAACTAGAACTAGAAACAATGAACGAAGAGAAGCTAGGGACATGGAGGACAGCTATGCCGCGCTCCACAGTTCCAACAACCGACACGGCAGTAAGAAGGAACAGAGGAGTGGGCGGGCTGGCAGGGGTATATATTACCCGCTATGGTGGCGCCACTCTAGGGGGCGACCTGCCGGCCCGCTGGAGTTGCTAGGTAAAAGTCTTCCGACGAACGTGCACGCACGGCACGTACACCTACTGGAATGGATATGAGCAATCACTCGAAGAAGAAGTACAACTTATAAATGTAGATTTTTTTGTATTACATAACGGCACTCAAAAACATAACAATGCAAAATTTTAGACCCCACAAGTCCACTTAGGTCTACTTCTTGTTCAGTCAATCGCTAAGACAAACAAGTTTGTTTACATTTACAGGAGATAATGCCGCCCTCTTCTTATTTACAAAGTCATCTGAAAGTGAGAACAGGTGTTCAAATGGGACTTTTATAGCCGGCACTGCAAGGTATTTATGTGACAGACTGGAGTAGTGGCCAAAGCATGAAGGGGCATATACTAAAAACATTCCTACGGACATGCTTCCATGCTGATGATGCTGGTTAAAAAAAAGAGTTAATTAAATTTGTGACTGAATTCCTTGCGGGGGGGTGGGGGAACTGTGCATCTCCGGCTCTATTTTACCCACATTCTGCCATATATTTCATGCTATAGTAGTCTCGGATGATGACTCAGCACACATTGTTCATTTTAAGAACACTTTCACTGCAGATTTCACAAAATGCAAAGAAGGTACCAATGTGAGACTTCTAAAGATAGCTACACTACTCTACCCAAAGTTTAAGAATCCGAAGTACCTTCCAAAATCTGAGAGGGATGAGATGTGGAGCATGCTTTCAGAAGTTTTAAAAGAGCAACACTCCGATATGGAAACCATAGAACCCGAACCACCAAAAAAGAAAATCAATTTTCTGCTGGAGGCATCTGACTCAGGAGATGAAAATGAACATGTGTCAGTCCGCACTGCTTTGGATTGTTATCGAGCAGAACCCATTATTAGTATGGACTCATGTCCCGTGGAATGGTGGTTGAAGCATGAAGGGACATATGAATATTTACATGCCAGATGGGCTAAAGATCTTGCAACGCCAGCTACAACAGTGCCATGAGAACACCTCTTCTCACTTTCAAGTGCCATTGTGAACAAGAAGTGAGCAGCATTATCTCCTGTAAATGTAAACCTGTTTGTCTGAGCCATTGGCTGAACAAGAAATAAGACCAAGTGGAGTTGCAGGCTCTAAAATTTTCACTGTTTTATTTTCAAATGCAGGGTTTTTTTGGTACATAATTCTACATTTGTAAGTTCAACTTCCATGATAAAGATTGCACTAGAGTACTTGTATTAGGTGAATTGAAAAATACTATTTCTTTTGTTTTTTACAATGCAAAGATTTGTAATAAAAAAATATAAAGTGAGCACTGTACACTCTGCATTCTGTGTTATAACTGAAATCAATATATTTGATAATGTACACATCGAAAAATATTTAAAAATACATGGTATTCTATTATTGTTTAACACTGCAATTAATCACAATTAATTTTTTTAAGCACTTGACAGCTCTAACTGTAAATATTACTCAAATAATAATAACTGACTTAGCAAAAGTCTGCACAGTAGAGGCATTTAGATTTTGGTGGTTTCAGTTTGTGTTTCCCCTTCTTTGCAAGAGCAAGAAGTCCCAGAAGAGCTGTGTAGGGGACTTAAAATTATTCATACATGGAGTGTGTCAGCATTCCTGAGATAGTTCTTAAACTAAGTTCAGAGAGAGAGAGAGAGAGAAGGATACCATCTGACGTCCTTATGTGTGTTCAGCACTTAACACAATGGAGCCCTGATCTTGTCTCTTGACACTACCTGAACATACACAAAAAAAAAAAAAAAAAAAAATCACACAGCTAGTCTGAACAAGTCAGAATAGTATAAAGGCATCCCCACTTCTGGCCTGGACTTCCGCCACAAGAGCTTCCTTACTTTCCTTTTAACAAACTTCAACCATTGCTTAACCGCAGATTCAGCTACTATTTGGCCATACAGGGCTCTAGATACCATAAAGCATTGATAGTGTGAATCGTGTTCCTTGGTTTAGAACCGTATAGGACTACATCAGAGTTAATCTCAGTTTATACACAGCTAAATTTCCATTAAAGGCCTATGTAGGTGAGATCACATGTTCTACTCCTTGCCCCGCTGGCTTCTTCTGATTGATACAAGACTGCTGGAAACAGATAGGAACAGTGTTTACTCTAGGATCCATTACCAAAGCATTTTTACCCCATCCAATTACACATAGGTTTTTATCCCATCCTCAAAATAACATTTAAGGAAACTGTTCCATACACTGTTTTTTATTTTTAAGTCTGTCTTAAAACCCAGAGGACCATAGAAGCCAAAAAGCAAAATACATCTGTTACCAAAAGTTTTGCTGACCACATCTCATTGGTAGGGCTCTACCAATTTCATGGCATTAAAAAATGTGTCACGGACTGTGAAATCAGCCCTTCCCCATTAAATCTGATCTCCCCTGCTGCTGGGAGCCTAGGGCTCCTAACTGCTAGTCTGGACAGCTGGGGAGGGACAAGAGTTGTCCTTCTCCTGCATGGCTGCTCTTGGTGGGGAGATCAGACCCACCTCCAGAGGCAGTCCAGAAATGAGGGTGGTATACCCTCATTTCTATGCTGCAGTAGCCTGGAAGCTGGGCTCTGGGCTTTCATCTCCCTTCCCCCACAGCTTTTGCTCCCCCAGAAGCTCCTGCCAGGCTGGGGACTTCTGCTCACGGTGGCTGCAGCCAGGGCAGCCTGGGCTTTGGGCTTCTGCCCCCTCAATCTCACGATCTTGTCACGGCTTCTGGCACAGAGCTCAGGAGCTTCTTCCCCAGTGGCTCCTACGACTGGGGCTTCCACCAGCTACAGCCAGGCTCATGGCCTATCCTCCGTTCCAGCCAGAGCTTGCAGGCAGCCAGGCTCTGGGCTTCTGCTCCCCACCGCTCCAGCCGGGTCAGCCTGGGGTCAGGATTTCTGTCTTCCCCCCATCCCCTTCTCCATGGCTCCTACCAAGGCTCCAGGCTTCCTCCCCTGGCAGCTCTGTCCCAGGGTCTGGGCTTCCACCCTTCTCTTCCCCCCGGCTCCCTGCCACACTACAGCCACAGCAGCCGGGGCTCAGAGCTTCCACACCCCCACCCCCCAGACCGAGACAAACCAGGCTCAGGGCTTCTTCTGGGACTAGGGCACCCATTTTTCAAAGGAGGGCCTCCAAATTGGCCAGGGGCACCTGCCTTAATCTGTAACTGACCTGGACTAGCAGCATGAGGGAGATCCTACCCACCTCCAGGAACCTTCTCTAACTGCAAGAAGCTTGGAGGTTGCTGCTTAGGCAGCACAGAAGTGAGGGTCACAATCTTGGGACTCCCCGTACGACAACTTCGCAACCCCCACATTCCACAATCCCATTTTGGGTCGGATCCCCCCCCCCGCTTACAACACTGAAATTTCAAATGTAAACATCTGAAATAGCAAAACTGACTAATAAAAAACCCTATGGCCATGAAATTGGCCAGAATGGACCACGAATTTGGTAGGGTCCTAGTCACTGGTATTGCTAAACAAGCAGAAGTCAATCAAAAAAAACACCCTAGATTCAAATTCCTCTGAACACTAGATTAGATTTAATCCTGCAGTTCAGATCTCTAACAGAAGCTGGCTGAAATGTGCAGAATTTTTTTTAACAAACAATTTTGATGACATTTCACACACAAACCCCACACTCCATTTTTCAACCACTATTCCTCTATTTAGTAGCTCCCTCTCTCTCTCAGTATAGATGGATCAGCAGCACAAAAGCTCAGCGGTATTGCCTCAAACCTCTTTTACAATCAATCATGCCAACAAGCTTATGAGAAAGGTATTCAGATCCCTAGAGAAACTGAGGCACAAGGAGGAACTGTGACAGGAACAGAGTTTAAAGGTCTGATTCAAAACCCATTGAGCCAATGGAAAGATTTCCATTGACTTCAGTGGGCACTGGATTGGGCCCCAAGTTCAGATAGTTGTTGAGGTCACATGAACAATCAGTGGCAGAACTCAGACTAGAACTCAGTAGTCTGACTTCTAATCCTCTGTTCTAGTCCTTGGACTCAATGCCCTCCTTAGTTCCTTTTGACAGGTGTTAACTACAGGACTGTGCAGATATGTCCCAAGATATCAACGTAAATGTATATTTAACATACGCTAATACTACTATATACACCAAGAAGTTCATACATCCAGACCTGCACTTGAAGTTTAAATTCATATGGCCTGTGCATATAGAAAAAATGTGTTTGCAACTGAATAAGTTTATACAGAAGAAGTATTCAAGGGGATACGAATGTATGTTCTACATTCAACTTAGTAAGCACTAGCCAACTGTACAAGTATTTTCACTAGGCTGCCTTGTTAGGATCAGACTGACTCAATGTGCCTGCAATGTAATCCAATTGCCAGATAATCTTACAAAAATGCAATATCCTGAGGATATGAATACAGTGCAATCTTGCCATGGAGCAGTCAGCTGATTGTGATAAGCCATGTTGTATTGAGGCCATTGCACCGCAGATGTGATCTAATTAGGCTATCCTCGTCGTTTGTATATTTGGATTGCGGCATTCTTAAATAAAAGCAGCAAAGAGTTCTGTGCCTCCTTATAGACTAACAGACGTATTGGAGCATGAGCTTTCATGAGTGAATACCCACTTTGTCGGATGCATGTAGTGGAAATTTCCAGAGGCAGGTATAAATATGCAAGCAAGAATCAGGTTAGAGATAACGAGGTTAGTTCAAACAGGGAGGATGAGGCCCTCTTCTAGCAACTAAGGTCTGAACACCAAAGGAGAAACTGCTTTTGTAGTTGGCAAGCCATTCAGTCTTTGCTTAATCCTGAATAAAATTCTTAAAAATAAAATAAAAATAAATTCTTAAATACGTGAATTTGTATACTGCTGGGGGGTACAAAAGACACCAAGAGAGGGCCCTCATCTACAAGGAGGGGTATAAGCCTTCTGTTGTTGTAAGACTGGGGTGAGCTCCATCTGCACTTGAAATGTTGGGAGTACTAGCACAGACATGGCTCAAGTGTTTCTACTACTGTAACGTCTAGAGGGCTGTCCAGAGGGCTCAGGAGGATAAAAAATTGCTTGTATGGAGACACTGTGCTTTAGATGTTGATCATTTTTTAAATGAAGATAATTTTCATCCAAAAACCATACATGAATGCAAGATACGTTTTACAAACAAGGGCAGTATTATGCCCATTTTACAGATAGAAAAGGTGAGACAGAGATGTTAAAGCTAGGATTTTCAAAAGAGCCTAACAGTGTGAGGCCTCCAATGTCCACTGACTTTCAATGGGAGTCATGCTCAACTTCAGTAGACACCTTTCAAAAAAAAAAATCACAACCTAAGGAGTATGTCTACACTACCAGCCGGATCGGTAGGCAGTGACCGATCCAGCAGGGATCCATTTATCATGTCTAGTCTAGAGGCAATAAATCAACCCGAGCCCTCTCCTGTTAACTCCTGCACTCCAACGCAGCCAGAGGTGCAGGCAGAGTCGACAGGGAAGCAGCAGCAGTCAACTCACCATGGTGAAGACACTATGGTAAGTCGATCTAAGTACGTTGACTTCAGCTATGTTATTCGCGTAGCTGAAAAGCTGCATAACTCAGATCGATTCCCCTACCCCCAATGTAAACTAGGGCCAAGACACTTGACAAGATCTCAGGACCAGTCAGCATCAGAACCAAAATAGAACTCAGGAGTTCAGACTACCAGTCCCATGCACCAAGTCATACTGCTTTAGTCATGACCTACCACACTGGGATGTTGTGTGACTTTCACACATGCTGAAAGTCTCCAAGATTCATGGATCAAAAAGGTATTGTGTGCAAGGGCAGTTTTGTAACTGAGTTAGGGCAGTTACCATCAAGTTCCAAAGAATGCTTAAAGATACAGACTTCTCCCCTGCAATACCTGCACTTTGAAGGATTGGAGCAAGAAGGAAAAACAAAACAAAACCAAAAAAACCACTCATATTAATCAATTTTTCAGAAAGATAAGAGGCAAAAAAAGTGTAACGGTAAAAAAAGTCACAGTACAGTGTTACACAGGGCTGTCCTTAAGCACAAGCAACAGCTTGGGATCCTGTGTACTCCAGAGATCATGGGCAGTGGCCCCATCTCCCCTACCCAACAGCAAGACCAGAAGGTAATGTGGTGGGTGGGAACTCAATCCTCAGCCCCCTTTTTTTCTGACAACGGAGGTATCATTCCTCCCAAACCTACCATCACAGAGTTTAGGGCCCAAAGATTAGAACTTAAGAGTCTTATATTTACACAACCCAAGAAAACTATTGTCATACAATAAACTATAGTACATAGTGGTGTTGCTCTGAAAAGCTATTTTTATTTAATCCAGGGATGAATTAGGTGACCTACAGCTACAGGTTTGTTCCTCTCTCATTAAAATAATTCTAAAACAGGTATTAGTTGGCTAGATGGAACCAAATCCCACTTCCTGTGTCACCCACCTGAAAGCCAAAAGCATCAGGACAAATTAAAGCTGCCTTTAATCCTTACAAATCTCAGTATCTTATCCTTTGTTGCTCCTGCCCCCCACTTATTATTCCTGATGGACAGACACCTGTTCATGCTGCCAATATTTCAGTGTCTTCCATCAGGAAAGACAGATGAAAGTGACAAGAAGAGTAACATGCTAGTGACACAAGAAACTGGTCTCTTGGGGCATGATTTACTGTAGATAGCAGAAGCATAGACTTCCACTCCTGTTTTCCAATCAGTGGCGAGTTCAGATTACTTGTTGCTGCCACAATACAACTCAATAGGTTGAATAAATATCCATGTGTATCAACATGCATAAACTACACTCACTTGTACATAAATTAGGCAGAGTTATGTTAATTTAAATGGCATGACTATACCAAGTCTATGTTTACAGTCTGCTATGATCCTCCAGGACAGGACTGTAAGCAAGTTGTTATATCTGAATATGATCATTTTATGCTGGCAATCTGCCACAGTTTCACAGGTAAGCATTGCAAATGAGCCATTATATATTCCCCCAAAGCAAACTATTAATAGAGAAGAATGGGTAAGAGGACTATTTAGAATTACTGTCACTCCACATTAACTCTGTTGGAAATTAATCTCCTCCTCCTATCTTTCTCCTGAGCAATAATAGATCTAAAAATAACTCTTCCCCTAAATCCCCAACCATAAGTCCTATAATACATGCAGAATCATCCAGGTCAGACCACTATCCTGTATGACCCTTTCTACCTCCCTTTGTCTTCTAGGCGCTAGTGAACAGGAGCAGCAAACACGGGAGCTTTGTGAGGGAGTTTTGAGGAAGAGTACAGGAAGCAGATACACTTAACACACTAAATTTAGGCCAGTTATCTCCCTTCCCTCCCCCTAAACCCTGCAAGAGTAAAAAATAACTGAGGGTGATTTAAGTGACAGGTTACATACCATAGCTAGTGGTTCTACAATTTCATGTTAGAGCTCCTTCAGAAATACCATCTGGTCTTGGTGATTTATTACTGTTTAACTTATCACTTTGTTCCAAAACCCTCTCTCATTTACACCTCACTCTGGAATAGTTCCTTAGATCTGTCATCTAAAAAAACTATGGCTCAAGTGTGGGGATCTCCACATTCAAAGAATTAGGGCTTGTCTACACTGGCAATTTACAGCACTTCAACTTTCTCGCTCAGGGTATGGGTACACTTGAAATTTGCTTTGAAGTGAGTGTGTGGTCGGAGTGCCAGAGCCAAGAGAGAGCTCTTCCAGTGCTGCACGTAAACCACATCCTCTACGGGTGTAGCTTGCGGGTCCCAGCGCTGCGGCACTGATTACACTGAGGCTTTACAGTGCTTTATCTTGCAGCGGTCAGAGGGGTGTTTTTTCACACCCCTGAGTGCGAAAGTTGCAGCGCTGTAAAGTGCCAGTGTAGCCATACCCTCAGGGGGGTGAAAAAAAAAACCCTGAGTGCAGCAAGTTTCAGCACTGTAAAGTGCCAGTATAGACAATGCCTCAGCACTGGGAGAGACGCCCCTCGTGCAGGTGGGTTTTAGAGCTGCGCCACAACCACACAAGGCACGTTAAAGCTCTGCCGCAGCAGTGCTTTAGCGTTACTAGTGTAGACTAGCCCTTAGTCTATTTAATCATGAATGGTATGGAGAAAGTGAATGGGGGAAGTGTTATTTATTCCTTCACATAACACAAGAACCAATGGTCACCCACTGAAATTAATAGGCAGCAGGTTTAAAGCAGACATAAGGAAGTACTTTTTCACTCCATGCACAGTCAACCTGTGGAACTTGTTCCCACGGGTTGTTATGAAGGCCAAAAGTATAACTGGGTTAAAAAAAAATTTGATAAGGTCATGGAGAATAGGTCCATCACTGGCTATTAGTCAAGCTCATCAGGAATGCAACCTCATGCTGTAGGTGTCCTAAAACCTCCAACTGCCAGAAGCTGGGACTGGACAACAGGAAGATCACTAGAAACTGTTCATTCCCTCTGAAGCATCTGACACTGACCACTGTCAGACAGAATACAGGCTAGATAGAGCATTAGTCAGACCAAGAATGGCCATTCTTGTATTCTCTCTTATAGGCCACAATCCCACAAACACTTATGCATGTGAATAACTGTGTATGAGAGGTCCAACTAACTTCCTGTATCACTGAGCACCTAGCACATTTGGGGCACTACCATAATGCAAATAATAAATAAAATATATTTCAGCTTTGTCATCAAAACCAGCTCACATAACAGTTATTTGTTAAGTGTGATCAGCATAATGACAGAGGACCCTGTCCCTAGCAGCTAACACACTAGAGATGGAAAGCCCTAAAAGCTCATTTAGTCCACCCTCCAACACCTACCCAGGAACATTCTTTACAGTATGTTCTGCCGTGCTTTGCCCAATTTAAAACCACTTTCCCATGGGAAAGAGCTCCCTAAACCAGGGGTAGGCAACCTATGGCACGCGTGCCGAAGGTGGCACACGAGCTGATTTTCAGTGGCACTCACACTGCCTAGGTCCTGGCTACTGGTCTGGGGGCTCTGCATTTTAATGTAATTTTAAATGAAGCTTCTGAAACATTTTGAAACCTTATTTAAAATTTACATATAACAATTGTTTAGTTATATATTATTGATTTATAGAAAGAGACCTTCTAAAATGGTTAAAATGCATTACTGGCACACAAAACCATAAATTAGAGTGAATAGATGAAGACTCAGCACACCATTGCTGAAAGGTTGCGACCCCTGCCCTAGACTAACCTCCAAGCTAAACATCAGTAATGCACTCAGTACAGTACAATAAATAAATTAGACAGTCTCGGCCTAAGATCATTTACAATCTAGTTTTCAGACCAAAACAAGATGCCTTGGGAGCCCCAGAGCTAGGTGTGCAAGTTTCCCCCGCCTCTTTTTGTATTATTTGCTCCTATAATTCTTTGGGATAGAAAAGCATATGGGCAACACAGAAGATGGTCTTTATCATTTATCAATAGTTATTATAGCAGCACCTAGAGGTCTCAATCAAGGCCCAGTTCTGCTAGACACTGTGCTCACAAAAAGCACAAAGACAGTTCCTGCCCTAAAGCCCTCACAGGCTGAGAGGAACCTAAGGACATTACATGCATCCCTTACCTTGTTCGACAAAATGTAGGAAATGGACAAACCAAACCAACAGGTGGGACAGGAAGTGGGGAGAAGCAGGGAAGAGGTAATGGCACTCCAGCTTTTGCACAAGTCGCAGTAGTTACACTTCAACACATGCTTAGGACTGCTCTAAATCATGAAAGGATGGGCGCCTAGTGCACTAAGATCATAGTGGGATGGGGAGGAAAGGAATCAAAAAGAGGTGGTGGGGTTGGCAAAGCGAAAAGGCTGCGAGAGCAACAGGATATGAAACAAACACACAAAAGGTATATCCTAGGCAGAGCTGTGGAACCTACCACCAATAATCAGCCTGCTCCCCTTTGTTATTTCATAACTCTCTATTATACCCCAACACACACTTCAGATCTCGCAGAACAATTCCTTCCCCACCACACCTATGTCTACACCCTGAACATGCTTTTACAGCAGAGAGCAAGTGTAAATGCCAATTGTCCTGCTGCAAAAGGGAAGTCTGATAGTTAGCAGTACTCCACATTAACACCTCAACTCCCATCACTCCCCCAGCCCCACCCTGAAAGGACCAGACTACATTACAGCAGCAGTTTGGGGGCACTTCAAAAGAGGGGAGGAAATGAAATCCTTGTTGTGTGGTACAACTGAATTAAGTTTTGACACTGTTCCAGATACTAACCAACCAGCGAAGCTTAACCAAGTTTTGATCCTAATCAATTACTCAGTTGTCAACCAGTTTAAAAAAATAAATAAAACAAAACAAAACCACAACAACCAGGGCGTGGGGTGTACCTAGCTAGCAAGTTATTTTAATTTATATAGCACTTTCTATGATGGCAACCTGGAGCACTGAATACAGCAAGATTTAAAAGGTAAGGCCTTCCCTCACTCTATCCTGGATCCATTACCTTTATTAGCTTCTTCTTCCGATCCTATTACACTGCCCCTTCTGTCACAAGATTACACAAAACATTCCACACACTTATTTTACAAACTTAACACCACACTGCAGACTAGTACATGACAGCACCAGAGACAGTGGCGGCCGTTCATGATTTTACTCATTGATGTTGTCTATGTGAGCCAGAAACATTTCCAAGATAAACAAGCAGACAGTACTGCAGGGAGCAGCATGTCAAAAAAGTGGCAGCTCACCACATAAGTTGGCAATTTTCACAGACACAAACCCAAGGGCTCAGTCCTAGCGATTGCAACACAATCTGTCGCTGTTATTCAGCATATAAACAGACACCTTTAACTGTGTTCCTTTATTATTCCTTGAGCCCAAATATACCAGGGCTGCCCACTGGCTCAGGGGTCTGTCTCCCTGAACAGATCAACTTGCAGGATTTGAGTATTACATTCTGAAGAACATTTTTTTAAAGTCAGGCCAAACCACTTTCTGAAGTGGGAATTCCAGCCCAACTTTCAAGCCTTCTCTCTCTCATAAAAAAGGGAAAACGAGGCACTCACCCAATTTATTTTCTTCTTTGCAGGTCACCTTTAAAGGCTTCCTATTTTTTTCCTGTGACTGTGTTCCTTTACATAAATGTTAGTCCCTCCCCATCCAGAGAATCAGCACTATAAAAAGCAAAGGACTCCACTGAAAACAAAGGTGATTAGAAAAATAAAAAACTGAATCAGCATATTTTATGCGCGCTCATCTCCGGCGCAGCAACTAGTAGCAGTACAGTAGGATGCTGTTACCAAGACACCACTTCCTGGTCAACTTGGAACCAGGGTTAAAACCTGTAAAGCCATTTATTAAACACAGCTAAATTTCTGTACAGCTTCCATGCCATAAAGAGTTATCAAAGGGAGTGATTTAGCTGAATGCTGTGTCCGAATAGCACACTTTTCATTTTTTTTCAGGCCAAAAAAATGAAAAGCACATCTGATAGCTTACTAGCCTCAGAGGAACAGAGTACGTAATGCAGAAAGCACCTCCTTGATAGAGAATAAATATGGTTAATGGCATGAAGGACAACAGTTCAGCTCACATTTGGAATGGCTGTCAATGGGTATGAAAAAAACTGATAAAGCCATTTGAAAATAAATCACCATCAGCAGCACTATTTGGTGTTTCACTAGAACCCCAGTGTGCTTTGGAAAAGCAGACAAATACAAGAGGTCACCACATCTTCCCATCTGGGTGTGGTGTTGTGCCTCAGTTGTCCCTCTTCAAGGGCCACCTCAATAAAGACTCAAACACTAAATTTTACAACGGAGTGGCCTCTACTTGAGTTTCATCTTTTATGAAACAACCCCTTGCGCTTGTACTTGGGCTTCTCCTGTCCTTTCACACCTCTTACAGAGAGTCAACAGTCCTAAATGACACTCTGTGAAAGGGTCTGGAAAACACTATTTTGGAGCTTCACCTCACATCCCTAAGCCTGGACTCCTGCTAATCTTGCTCCTACCCCAGTTCACCACAATCCCTTTGGCTCTCTCAAAGCTCACACTAGACCTTTGGCCACTGCTCTCTTTCTCCGGGCAACCAGCTCTGACCCTTCTACTGGCCTAAAGACTGAGTCTGTCTACCGTTTTTCAGATTTCTCCAAAGTCATGGGTCCACCAACCTCAGAACAAAGTCCATGGCCACAAATTTGGTAAACAACTCTTTACTAGGTCTCATCTATCCTTAAAAGTTGGTGCAGATTAAGGCAGGATGTAAATTTAAAGCACAAAGCTATATATATTTTATATACAAGCCCTTATAAACAATGGGCCTCATCTTGCAAGATCCAATGCACAAAGTTTCCATCATTACTTGGTCCCCAAATACAGATTACTACCAAAAAATCCTGCCAGTTTCTGCAACAAGAATTTTAAGCTAATGGGTTCAAAATGAGAGTTGTATAACCTATGATTAATCTTTAAGCTGTTATTTTCATGGTTTTTAAAAAAACAAAAAACAGAATTTGTCCTCACACAGGACTCGTGCTCTCTCTCACACACAACACACAACACACACACCAGAGCTGATATGACAGCACATTCACAGCACCCAAATTACAAGAGCCCTAATCTAAAAAATCTGATCTCAACAGTCTCTCTTCAGGTAGTTTCAGGCAATATAATTTGCATGATTTAATCAATTGATGGTTTCAGCTTTCTCAGAAGCCTTTGATTTCCTGTACAGTATCCTTTGTACAGAGACTGCAAATCCGGGGCAGGAAAGTCAGGCAGCCCTTCAGGAAGCAGAGTTAAGAAACAAATTCCAGCCAGGGAGTTCTAAAAATGGCTATAGCTTCTGAAAGCAATAGGATAATCTTCATTCCTGTGCACAGATGTTTTACATGGATCTTGAGCTTAAAAATATAAGTATGACATTGTTGTGGCCTGCATATTGTGCCTTTCACCTCTAGGTCACCAGTTTAAGTCTACAGCATATCAATACTGATCAAACCCATCACTCCCTGAGGGCTATTTGTTGGTCTGTATGAAATAACATGATTGATCAGCTCCAGTTCCTAGAGGACAGATACCACATAAGAACAGCCATACTGGGTCAGAGCAAAGGTCCATCTAGCCCAGTATTCTGTCTTCCAACAGTGGGCTTCAGGTGCTTCAGAGGGGATGAACAGAATAGGAAAGCATCAAGTGATCACTTGTCACCCATTCCCAGCTTCTGGCAAACGAAGGCTAGGGACGCCACCCCTGCCCATCCTGGCTAATAATCACTGATTGATCTATCCTCCATGAACTTACCTGGTTACACTACAATTGGCATTAAGTCAAATCTTTTTGGTCAGCCTCAGCCCAAAAGGACAGGAACATAGGACCCGGTCCGACTCCCACTTAAGTCAATGACAAAAGTCCCACTGAACTATAATGGTGAAGATTTACGCCTGTAGTGGCTATTAAGGTTAAACCCTCTAGAAGAGGATTGATGTACATTAGCAGGGAGCAGCTTTGCACTTCTGCCCCTCATGCTGTATCATTTCTGAGCATGAAAGAAAGATTTTAGTCTCTAGACTTGTTAACTCAACTCCAACATTAAATTCACTATTAATATATATTATTGCAAAATAAAGGATACACAATTAATTGTTTTTAAAAACCTGTTGCTTCAAGCAGTTTTATAAATATACAAATATGTACCCATCAGATAATCACTTTTGGTCACCTGCAAGCCAGTTACATATGGCTAAATCAGCCAACTGAGTCACGGAGTCCCTCAAGCGAGGGTTTTAAAGGGTGGGAAATCACATCCAATCAACAGTCATACTGAAAATGTGGGCTTTACCTCCCCTTCTTAGGCGCAATCCAATAGCCGGCCCAGGACTATGGACCCAGAGGGTAAGGTCATCCCTACTTTATGAAGGCAGAGTTTGCGTTTAAGATTTTCAAACCTGGTTGCCCAAAGTTAAGCCCCCAAATCCACATACAAGCTCCTAAAATAAATTGCTCCCACTGAAGTCAATAAATCTCAAAATTTCAATTCAGGACAACATTGCTTTGGGTGCCTAACTTTAGACAAACAAGTATGAACACTTTGGCTAAAGTGACTTGCTCAAGACTACACAGAAAATCCATGAACAAGCTTGGAATAAGAATCCAGTTTGAATGCTCGCCCAGTGCCTTAACCAAAAGGCCACTCCTTCCTTCCACATACCATATATATTATACGAACAACCCCCGGAATTCCACAGCACCTTTGGGCCACATTTTTACAGACAAGATATGAGCATTTTGCCTTAGTTGTCAATATTTGTGCTGGTGGGTTGCTGCAGGGCACTGCAGGTTAAAACCTGTGGGACATGTTGGTAGCAGTATCCCAGGAAGGCTGGACTTCACACAGCTGGAGAAGGAATAATGCTCAGCAGTCACTGGAATTCTGTAACCTTTGAATGCATAAAGTTATGTTCAAATATGTGGATTGAAGCAAGACCTGTCAAGGAATGGAAAAAATCTACCATAGAGATGTGGCTCCAGAGGTTGCATGGAGTAGTGGGTTTCCATTTTAATCCTCCTCCTCATCTTTCCTCATTATTAAGTAAGCAGAGCACCAGGGGGACTTGGGGTCAGGGGGAGGCTACTAACCAGCAGAGAATCATAAGCAGTTTGTAAGCCTCAAAAGTCATGTCTGAGTATAAACCTGCATTGGTTTAGTTAAACTGGTGCAAAAAACCTCTGTGGACCTTTTTTTTTTTTTAAATGATTTATTTTGGTTTAGCTTAGATCTGTTCCGGAGAAACTGCCCAATAGAGGTGGTTGTCCCCTGAACCAGATGGTATTCACCCAGGAGGTCTGAAGCACCTAACTATGGGGGATATGACAGAGGTCTATCAAATCTATGAATGGGGTGGTGAAAGTGAAGTGTTATTTACCCCTTCACATAAACACAAGAAGGAGGGATCACCCAATGAAATTAATTGGCAGCAGGTTCAAAACAGATAAGGAAGTAATTCTTAATGCAATGCATAGTCAACCTATGGAAGGCATTGCCTGGGGATGTTGTGAATGCCAAAAGTATAACTTAGTTCAAAAAAGAATGAGCTAAGTTCATGGAGGATTGGCTACTAGCCAAGATGGTCAGCAATGCAATCCTATGGTCTGGGCATCCCTAAACCTCTGACTGCCAGAAGCTGGAACGGACAAGAGATGGCTCACTTGATAATTTCCCTGTTCTGTTCATTCCTTGTGAAGTATCTGTCACTGGTCACTGTTAGCAGACAGGATACCGGGCTAGATGGATCACTGGTCTGACCTACTGTGACAAAGAAGCCCATTTATGGTTCACGACTCAGTGTTAGCAACTTGTCAGGTCTGACACACTCACTGCACCTCATATATTGGTGTCATTTATTTAAAAGGAGGCATGTAATATACTGTTTGAAATCTAACAAGACACTACACATTAATGTCACTGAAATATCTGCAACAACTCTGTAGGTGAAATTACAGATGTTCACTGATTATGTCCTGGAAACTATAAAACAAAGTTAGGGGGAGGGGGGGAGAGAAGAGGAAGAGAGACCAGGTTTCTTTTGTATAAAAAAGAAAAAAGAAAATATGGTGGCAGATGCCCTGTCCAGGAAATAGGGCTCTGACCTGCAGCCAGTGAATAACCTTCCTGCAGTTTTGTAATGGAGAGAGGAGGTGCAACTCTAACAGCATCCTAGCGTCACTGGTATCAGGTAATGAGATTCAGCTGGCCTAACCAATTCAGCAAGCCCCAGTGCATTATGGTTATAATCTGTATCTAAAGAGACGTCATGTAGCATGTCACAGAAAACTAAAAACACTGATTAATAATCTTGTGTGATTAAAAGGTATGGATATATGATGGAATGATGACTAAAATGTGTTTAAGTCAGGAATGTCAGGGGAGCTGGTAAACAAGTCTGCCCCAGATAATGGAATGTTTATGTCCTTCTCTGGCCAGCCAGGTCAGCAGGCAGGGACAATGAACATCTATTTACATATTAGCAAAACTACCAAGCTAATAATAAGGGAAGAGAAACTTCATCTGGGATATAAAACTAGGCAGTCTGAACCTCATGTGACCAGCAATTGAATCAACTGATTGTATACATTACTGTAATTATAAAAGTATCAAGTGAGGGGTCCTATGAAAGCTTATGACACTGGAGATAATACACCCATTTCACAATTATACTAAACACCATATGAGGAATTATGAATATACAATGATATTATGCTGTCCAGTCTGTGACCAAACAAAGAAACAGGCTTTCCCCTAGACAGGAGGAAAGGCAGCTACCTACCCACCTCTAATGAAATAAGCAGGGTGTGACCAGAAACAATGAAAACTCTATTTACACAGAAATGAGCGATGGGATGGGAAGACCACAGGATGAGAAGGATAGCATGAGGTGATCCTGCCTCTTGAAACAAGGCCATTGAACTTTGGAAGAAATAAACACGGTCAGAGGCCATCTCTGGCATCCATCACGAGACAGACACAAGGGGCTAAAGCTCTTATAAGTTGATAAAGATGGGTCCTTCGACCAAGGGGTCATGTCAGTATAGCTTCTCTAGTTCAGAAAACCCCAGCATAGACTAGTCCTCCTCATAGCAGATTCTACCACCCTTTAAAATACTATTAAGTTGGAGTAAGGTGGAGGAGTATTTTATACTACTTTTCCCACCTCCAAAACAGATTTGAGAATGCGGAAAAATGTAGGGTCCTGCTGACATTTTGGTAGAGTTCTATCTACTTGGATGTCAGAGATCCACTGACACTTTGCAGAAAACCAGGGCATTTACTCATGTTCTTAACTAAAGTTTCCTTTCCCATTCCCTATTGTAGACCATGTCCACCCAGCTGTCATCCTACACCCCAGAAGAGGTTCCCACAACAGTGGTCTTACATGAGATAATAAATAATGCTATTTTCAAATTCATAGACTTTCAAATCAGAAAGGACCTTTAGATCATCTAGTTCAGGGGTAGGCAACCTATGGCATGGGTGCCGAAGGCGGCACGCGAGCTGATTTTCAGTGGCACTCACACTGCCCGAGTCCTGGTCACCAGTCCGTGGGGCTTTGCATTTTCATTTAATTTTAAATGACGCTTCTTAAACATTTTGAAACCTTATTTACTTTACAAATAGTTATTTACTAACTAATAGTTTAGTTATATATTATAGACTTATAGAAAGAGACCTTCTAAAAACATTAAAATGTATTACTGGCATGTGAGACCTTAAAGTGAATAAATGAAGACTTGGCACACCACTTCTGAAAGGCTGCTGACCCCTGATCTATTTAGACTTACTGTATAACAATCCATGGGTTGAAATTCTATGTATTGAGGTGGATAATTTGGGTTTGAACGACACGTCTTCCAGAAAGGCAGTCTTTATCTCAAGAGCTCAAAACGGAGAATCACCATTTCCCTTGGTAGTTTGTTCCAGTGGTTAGTCATCTTCCTGTTAACAATGTGTGTCTTATTTCTAATTTGAGCCTAGCTTTAACTTCCAGCTTAGCACTGGGAGCTCATGTTTGGTTGTTTGTCTACTGTGACCGCTAAATCTTTTGCTGAGCCACTGTTTTTGGTTTTTATATAGCACTGCTCGTCCCTTTATTTCAAAATGCTTTACAAAAAGATAAGAAAGAATCATTTGCATTTGACAGGGAAACAGACGAACAGATATTAAGGGACTCTCCTGGGGTCACAGGAGCAGATGTGGGACTAGGACCCAAACTTCTCCTGACTCCCCGTCTCCTGCCCTGTCCATTGGGCCATGCTGGTGGACAGTGTGTGGAAAGCTTTAAGGATGAAAGGTGTAATGCTATTAAATGAGGACGATGACACATCCACCCATGCATGTGCTTGCACATGCACAGGAAGAGAACAGCATTCTGACTGGGACTGAAGAATTTTTCTGTATTGTGCTCTTTGGTTATCTACTGTGAAGCTGTGACATAAAGGAACAGAAATCTGTTTCTTCAGCTCATCACATGATTATGAGTCAGTTGCTGCCCCAAACCTGGCTATTAGCCTCACAAAAGCCTTGCAAGGGGATGCATTTAATAAAGAACAGTAGCCAGTTCTCTGCCTCCAATCAGGAGAGCACTTCAGAGTCACAGTTTAATGAATGAACATGATATGTGTGAGGCTCTTAAGTGGTATAACTATTCTGCAAGCTGGATACATGATACCTCAAAGGCTGGCTTGCTCGTTAAAAAATCATTTGTGTTAATGTGTCAAGTTCATTAGAGTAATCAGCTACAATGCGGGTCAGAAAAATAGCCTGGCAAAAGAGGAGTTAGAGATTTAAATCTCTCAAAAACCTGAGCTCCAGGAGTGCTTTTCTGAATATCCTAAATACTTCACAAGGCTCAGTTAAACATTACTAAAATTTAGTGAACAGGACACTGTACTGGGAGTCAGGAAACCTATGTTCTTTTCCTGCCTGTGATCTGCTATATGATCTAAGTCAGATGCACAATGAGGAACAGTTTCCCTCCCACTCATTGTCTGTATTGTCTAGTTAGATTATAAAGCCTCTGGGGTAGGGACTCTCTCACACTATGTGCACAAATAATAATCTACTAGAGAATAAAAATTGTAGGGCATAGTCCAGCCTACATTGAAATCAATGGTAAAGCTTCCATTTATTTCAAGGGTGCAGGATCAGGCAACTGCAGCAACTCTGCAACTCAGGATCAAATTGAAATTTTGCTCACACAATCCTATGTAAAACCATAATAAAAAAATTCTTTAGTCATGAGACAAAACCTTCTGATTTCTTCTCGATTTAGGGTATTTACAGTCAATAAAGATGGGGAACTGGCATGAATTGCCTGGAGCTTCTCTATTGTTGAAAGAGCAAGGAGTACTTGTGGCACCTTAGAGACTAACACATTTATTTCATGAGTGGCTGGGAGAAGCATTCATGTAACTCAGTTGAGTGTGTCCCTGCCTGTGGATGTCTATGTAAGGACAGTACCTGCTAGAGGTTTGTGGCTTAATACAGCATCACAGTGTGAAAAGGATACCCCAGGTTGGCGGGACAGAAGGCTCAGTGGTCCCACAGTTCAGGCTGCACCCAGAGGAGCCTGTCACAGTGCCATCTACCACCACACCGCAATAAGGGAAAAACCCCATTGTGGTGAAACCATCCACTAGGTCCTGTACGCTGCCCATAGTCACTACCCTTCTTAGAAGAAGTCGATGCACGGCCCTACAAACTTGGATCACAACAGCTCCCACAGCGGATTTGCCAACTCCAAATTGATTCCCAGGTAGCAGTTTGGTTTTGCAAGCTTCCATGTTGCGATAGCCACTTGCATCTCCGCTGTCAGAGCAGGACTCATTTTAGTGTTGCTGTGCTTCAGGACTGGGGAAAGCTCTTCACAAATTTCCTGGAAAGTGGCCTTCCGCATTCCAAGTTCTGCAGCCACTACTCGTCATCTCTTAACTGCATAACAATGCGATCCCACCAGTCCCACCAGCTGTTTCCTGGAACAAGAAACGGGGCTCCACTGTGTTTAGCTGCTACTTGACTGCTAGCCGCAACGGGGAATTGTTTCATTCTATGGCAGGGCTACTTGAAGGACATCACAATGGTAAGCGCATCGGCTCATGCCTTGGCTCTGGAAATACTGCAGAATAAGGTGTGAGGTGTCTAATGTCCACAACAAGTGTGCACAGCTAAGCAGGGTCCATGATTCTTGGGCTATCGCATGTATGCCGCTAAACCAGGTTTTTGAATAAAGGGGCAAAAAAGTATGGATTATTTTACCTTGACATCAGGATAGGGAGGGAGGGAGAGGCTAGGTGCACTGTTGGATAGCTACCCCCAGTGTACTACTCTCTGCACTGATGCCAGCACTGCTAGCGAGGATGCACTCCACAGACACAATGAGCATCGTGTGGACACGCTCAACCGACTTAATTACTGGAGCAGCTGGATGTTGACTTATATTAAGTCAACTTAACTTTGTAGCATAAACATGTCCTAAAAGGGGAAAAACAAACAGTTCAAGAGAGTTGGCGGTTTTTCAAAAGAGACAGTACTAAGGGCACAAGAGCAAACTATCCCACTGAAAAGGAAAGATAGGAAGTACGGTAAGAGATTACCATGGCTTAACCAGGAGATCTTCAATGATCTGAAACTTAAAAAGAGTCCTACAAAAAGTGGAAACAGACCTCAACTCTACTGTCCCTTTGAAAATTTGTGTACACAGAGTCAATCCTTTACCTCTCTCTACAAGTGCAAAGTTTCAAAAAGTTCAATGAATAGAAGATTGTTGGGGTGGAATAGATCTGGAAAAGGAAAAGAAGTCTGGAAATAAAATGTGAGAAGCAAGGGATATATGCATGTTTTGTTAAAATATTATATATGTTTGTTGTTGAAGAAAAATATCCAAAATACTTAATGTTTCAGTTAAATAATACAATTCAAAAATTTGTCTGGTGATGTTCTCCTCCTAATATAGCATGGCAAGAAAATCCTGCAAATATTAATGATTAACCTGCTGAATTGGAGATATTTATGAAGTCATTGGGAGGTGAACTATCTGCTTCAATTACCTTTGGTAAATGAAATATCCAAACAATCATTCATTTTCTGATACAGCTATAAAACTGATCTGAAAGGTTCCAAATTATCACTGTTTCAAAATGTATCGAATGTACCTTCTAAATGAAACCTACATCTCGGAGTTATGAAGAATATGTATTCAGGTTACAACAACCAAACAGAATGCACTTTTATGTACAAAACCACAACAATCAAGTCTTCCATTACTAAATAATTTAAATCATGATTTAAATCAAATCAACACCTGGGTGGTCCAGTAAGAAAGAAATATGGGACCAGTGGATTAAAATAGTTTGAACTGAAGATCTCACTGTCAACCCAATCGAGGGGGGGGGGGGGGGAGGGGAGAGGAAAGCAGGCACCGAAGTATGTTTCCATTCCAAGCCAACAGGGACCCACCTTTTTGCCACCAGGGGGACTGACAAGAGAGTTGACAGAGGACCCTTCCAAACGACTCAGAACCGATGCTGGAACTATTTCAATCTCCTATTGTGTTTTCTTTTGTATCTCAATTCATCCTTCACACTCACCAGAGTCCTCACTGTCTAAACAGATGGATTAAGGTTAGTTCCTTTTATCCTGTAAAGGTTTAACTAGCAGTAAACTGGAACACTCACAGACGACAGAGACAAAGATACTTTCAAATATAGGTGGAGAGCTTTTTTGTGTTTTCATGGGTTTTTTCTTTGCTCTCTGGGTTCATAGACATGTAGCATATATCTCCAAGTTGAAACATTATCTAGATTCAATTAGTAATTACCATGTAGAAAGGTTTAGTCTTTATTTGTTTTCTATTTTGAATGTGTATTTGCTTGAAGGACTGTATATTATTGCTGGAGAGATTCTCTCTAGTTGTCTATAAACTGAAGACCTGACATTTCATCTTATTTTACAGAGACAATTTTTACTTTTTTATTAAAAAAGTTTTCACTTTTTAAAACTGATTGTTTTATTTAATTCTTTGAAGAACCCAAGGGAGGGAGTTGCACTTCAAGAAACTGGTAAGAGAGGGGAGGAAAACCTGATTTCTCTCTTGTAGTATCATGTCTCTCTCTAGGGAAGAGTTCTGGACGAGGGATGAACGGGGGTGGGGGGAGTGGATTCTCTCTTGTTTTAGATTCAAGAGTGTGCAATAACAGCTAGATCCATAATGTAACGGAAAGGAGGATTCTGGCGAGGAGAGAAGAGGGGAATGGTTTATTTCCCTTTGTTTTGAGACCCAAGGGGCTTTGGGTTTTGGGAAGGGTTTGGGGGCCAGAAAGTGCCCCAAAACACTATATTTTTGGGTGGTGGCAGCTCTACCATTTCTAAGCTAGTAATTAAGCTGGGGGGGGGTTCATGCAGGTAACCCCATCTTTTGGACACTAATGTTCAGAGTAGGGGTTCATATCTTGACATAGTGTGCAGTGCTGGGATAGAGTTTAAAAGCACAAGCCAGTAGGATTATTATTTTTTCTTCTTTTCTCTCTGCTAGCTGTTTATAAGCAAGAGAGGGGTTTTTAAAAGCAAAGCTGAAAGCAGGCTAGAGGAGATTGTTTTTAAAAGCGAAAGTCTGCAGGGTTTTCTTTTCCGCTCTTCCTTCGGAGTACTCTGAAGGCAGAAGCGTTAGGTTTAACGAAGGTCTTTTGTTAAACAAAGCAGGCTTAAGCTGTCAGCAACAGAGACCAGCAAAAGACATTTGCAAATCAATTTTTTTTTTTCTTTCTAACTCAGGGCAACATAATAGCTAGGAAGTGTTAGAAGAAGGCTGTTGCTAAGCCACCCTGAGTTGCAGCATTCCAGGCACTGAGCAGCAGAGGGTGCACCCAACCCAAGAAAGCAGGAACCATGAGTTCAAAGGAAACCATTAAGCAGGAACTGGCAAGGCTACAAGCCATAGAGAAAGACAATGAACATAGGAGACGGATAAAACTAATTAACGCAGAAATAGCCAAGGAAGAGGCGGCCCACGAAAGAGAACAAGCAACCAAAGAAGCGGCCCACAAAAGAGAACAAGACGACAAAGAGGCTGCCCGCTGGAGATAAAAGAGAAAGAGTTGGAACTCCAGAGGGAAGCCCACCGGCAGGCCCTGGAATTAGAACAGGCTAAGCAGAAGGACACAGCCAATCCTAACAACCCTTTGGCAGTTATTGTTCCCCATCCCAAGAAATTTCCCACCTACAAGGCAGGTGATGACACTGAGGCCTTCTTAGAAAATTTTGAAAGGACCTGCCATGGATACAGCATCTCTGAAGACCAGTACATGATAGAGCTGAGGCCACTGCTCAGTGGACCCTTAGCAGAG
>NC_133773.1:138938258-139047517 GCF_003597395.2 Chelonoidis abingdonii | reverse complement strand
TGTGGCCGGCTGAAATGCGTAAGAACACGCCATGAACAATTTATAACTTTCAACAAGGCCAGAATCAAATGGGATAACCCTGAGCATGCCCGTCGGAGTTCAAGCCCTAGTGATAACCAATGTTCATTCACCTTGACCGCCACCCACATTGCAAGAATTATGATGCCTGATATAAGAAAAGACGGGTTTACCTCACCTTTAACTGTTGTTCTTCATGATGGTTACTCAATATCCATTTCCAGTTAGTGGTGCCGCCGCGGTGGCACGTTCGTCGGAGATTTTACCCCTAGCAACACTCGGTGGGTCGGCGTGGCCCCCGGAGTGGTGCCCATAGTATACCCTGCGACCAGCCCCCTTCATTTCCTTTTGCGCTACTCCGACAGTGGGGAAGGACTGGATTGATGATATGAGCACACATCTCAAGAACAACATTACAAGATGATAACCGTCTTTCTTCTTCGAGTGCTTGCCATAGCCATTCATTAAATGGTGATCCAACCTTATGTATGGCCGGTGGGTCGTGAGGAAATAGCAGATGCAAATGCTGAGCCAAAGCTTGCAGAATCTCTGCTGTTGAACAGAGCATAATCAAAGCAAGATACCGAACCATGAGCTGCCATAGAATCTCTGAGGATACACAGTTAGTTAGCGGCGAGAAGCTATGCCCTTGGTAGAACCATGTATGTGCTGGGAAAATGTAGCCAAATCATTAACAAGCGGGGGGGATGCACGCAGCACCCAAAGAGATTCCTCTAGAGAAAACAAGTAGTCTTTTCTTCACAGCTACTCGACCGAGAGTTGGGCGAGTTACAAACATTATCCCGCTCACAATAAATGCGATTCCCACAGACGTCCAGGATATTGTTGTCCCCTCGCATTGAGTTGGTAACATAAAGGCCGAAACCACCTTAGAAGAAGCCAGTGTGGTTGCTACTGACCCTGATTTTTGTGAACAGAAAGGTTATGCCAGAACCACCATAAAACCCTAGCCGAAGATCGTGGCCGACTACAACGCTACAGAAAGCGTCTTCCAAGACAGGATAACAGCAAGCAGGTCGCTAACGGGTCGAATGAAGAACATAATTCTGGTTAACCATTCGAGTCCCAGGTTGCTGCGGCGTACCTAAGGGTCATCGCTGCAAGCCCTGAAACCTCAAACCATAGAGAAAACACAGAATACCACCTACCGGAAGAAGGTGAGATGGCTCCAATTACCCTTGCGATGACACCGCTTAGCCCTCTGTTGCAGTGCAGTAGTCAGTCCAAAAGAGGGATCGAGACCCCAGCATGAGTAAGATTGCAAGCGTTTGCACTGTAAGAAAGCTTCCACCTCCAGGTACGTGAACCATTGGAAATCCTTTCTATCATAGTCACTCGTACCACACCATAGGTGAAGAGACTGCATCAGGTGGCGGAAGTCTTGCCGCATCCTATGTATGAGTCTGTGATGCCAAAATGGGTAGGCGATTCAAGCCGACAACGTGCGATCAGCTCTCCTCAACCGACGCTGGATTTGTGAAATGAGATGCACCCCGCCCCTGCTAAGATTTAGAGATCCCATGAGCCGGACGGTGAAGCTAAACGTTGCCCTTCCACAGCATGGAGACGCGTCCAGACGGGTCCCGGAGAGGATCCTTCGGGAGCAAACCTCGTCATTCCGTTTCTCGTGGTAATCGAACAGGCCCATATGTGGGAGAAAAGATCCCCACTTTGCAACAGAAGCTGCATCACAACCCGCACTCATGAACAGGGGAAGAGCCTCTTGAGCATAAGCCACGAGGAGAAAAAATTGCTTACCAGATTTTCGAGTGCCTATTGCCAAAGTCCCAGAGACGGATGCCTCTGACAGAAAAGAGGAGACCATTCTTCCCAGGGTATGTAGACCATGGCCGTTGCGCGCTTAAACACCTGAGACGCACTGGCCTCGCAGCGCTTCTGGACCCTTACTAGGGAGCACCTGAGTCAGAGATACTTCCCGTCAGGACAGTAGGCTGTGCATAGACTGTATCCCTACCCACTACAGAGGGATAGCTAAGTGAGGACAGTGTGCTCGATGGAATGTGACTATCGTGACCATTGGCCCCTGTCCCAGCGACGCTGATTGAGCCAAACTTGGAGAAACAAGGTAGAGCATACGTGTTGTACAAACTACAGGCACCATGAACCGGATTAACCCAGACCGAAGGCGACCAAGTCGTCGGAAAGTTGCAGACTCGGTGATCGGTCCATCGCCTGAAACGTGCGTGGTAACGATCTGCTAGCTCGGAGTCCAGGATAGCCCCTAGTAAGTTAACCTTCTGCTGAACCCAGAGTGATTATTTCCATAGTGATCATCAGCCTAACATGGAATAGCGTCCCTGACGCCCACACGCCGAGTACTTGCTGTGATCCCAGATAAGCCAATCGTCCAGAGTGCAGAAAATGCCCCAAGTCCGGATTGGGGTGGCACCTTACGGCCCACACTAGTTAATGCCTGCGGGCGCATAAAGCCAACACAGACCGTAAATGGATCAGTACAATGCTTGCAGAAATTGAGGTTATCGTGCGGAATGAATCAATGTAAATTACGCGCTGTTCATATCGAGGGTCATACAATCTCCAGATCTTAAGAACAGGATAAATCGTTCCCAAGTTACCTGTGAACTTTCATACCTTATCATTAAATGTGATCCTCTAGTCTGATAGTCTGACCACTCCACAAGTCGGATTACGAATAAGGAAGTAAGTCCGTCATCCATCAGCGTTACACCTCGTATAAGAGGAACTGCGCCGAAGGAGCCCTGAGAGACAGGTTTAACATAAGGTGAGTGGTACTCTACACTCCACATGTGTAGGAACAGCGAATCTGAAGTTATGACCATCCAAGAGCAGTAGGACATGTATCCCGCTTGACCAGTACGCAGCCCTCGGCGCACCTTGTGAAAGTTTATCGTGCTAGCACAGATGTGGCTGGACGTAAATGCCTCAGTGTCCGTTCGGCGTTCACGCACTGCAGAGAGCGGATTAGGACCCTGTTGCCCGATCTTGCACCTGTTATTCCCCGCAAAAGTCCTTTACAACAAACGTAAGTCGTGACAGCCTGAAAGTTTGAATACCTGAAGCCAGGAGATGTCCTCATGGTAACGATGCTGAAAACTTGCCGCTTTTGCTCTTCCTCAAAGGCAGTGAACTCTTGCGGAATTTATGAGAAGCCCAAACATCCACATAATTCGTTTATTGATTATAGGTGCTAACAGCTTAGATTCCACGCGATTCTATAACCCTGCAGAATGATCCGCGCCGAGAGATTCGCCTTAGCCCCTCATTCGGCTGCGCCTGTTGCTAATGCCTTCCCTTTTAACCGACGAAATGACTAGTGAGCAGGAGAGGAGCGACAGACAAATACCCTCCATAGACACCGGCATTCCGCTGTATCCAAACAAAACAGCGGCCCCTCTAGTGGCAACCGCCGATATTGAATGTGCTACTTACGCGGGTCCCCTACCCTCCGGGACCTCCTGCTCCGGAGTCCACATTGAGTGCACCTTCCATAGGAGTCTGATGGTCTCCTTCTAAGTTGTTGAGCTAAACTGAATCGCGGTCGTGTCTGTAGCGATAAACTTGCCGCTGGGAAGACCTGAATGCGACGCCCAAATGGCCATGGAGTGCTGTAAAACATGGGCAGAGCCTCTACAGATCCCTTGCCCAACTCGGCACCTGAACGAGACCGAAGCCGCAGGATAGCTGGAATCGATATCACGACCTGAGACCAGGAGCTTTGCCGGAGGTCCCGAATGAATCTCGATTTTGGACGGTTGCGGACCCAGGCCCATACGGTCTGGATCAGATACGAATGCCAGATATTGGTCGGTTGAAGGACACCAAATCCTGCGCGGCGAGTCAAACCGGAACTGGCAGAGAGACAGCACGATTTAAAAAGCGTCGTATTGGTACGCCGACGACTGAGCGTCTGCGACGTGATAATGAAAAACTGCCACTCTCTCGCTGACAGGCACGGTCTGTCAATGGCTGCCAAGAACGTATATACCCGTCACCGACGGTCCGGGTCAGCAGAAAAACTCTTGTCAGCAATGATATCCTCGCCGTGAAATGTCTCCTGGAAGGGGAACAGTAACTCACACAGTGCATACCGACTGTCACCACGATCGACGGCCTTGTGACGGACGACTGGTGCTACGTTCCAGTGCCTCAGCAGTGCAGCCGGTGCGACCGGTTTAAAGGCTCTCTGTCTGCGGGCTTTCGCACGGGTAAGAAGAGCAGGAGCTCACCACGGTGCCCGGAGCAGGCGATGGCACGAGATCCCCCTTATGGACGGATCTACCGTGGGCACTTTTCTGGCTGCAGTTCGACGGGCGATCCAACTTAGATGACTCTTCGGCGGTGCCTGCACAGAAGCATCAGGAGCAGAGCTCACCACGCACGTGCGGGCGAGCGGCCAGCACTGGATTCACGTGCCCTTGCGGGACCGATCACGGTGCCGGCGTTCGCGTGCCACGGTATGTTCGCCGGGCCATCCAACTTAGATGAGCTCACTGGCTGCGGGCGATTGCACGGAAGCAGCGAGCAGGAGGCTAACACGGTGAATCCGGGAGAGACAGGCACTAATCAACCCCATCTCTCTCTTTTTTTTTTCGACACGGGCAGTAAGAAGGAACTGAAGGGCGGCTGGGTCGGCAGGGGTATATATCCGGCACCATAGCGGCGCCACTCCAGGGGGCGCCCTGCCGACCCACCGAGTGTTGCTAGGGTAAAAATCTTCCGACGAACGTGCACACGGCACGCACACACCTAACTGGAATGGATATGAGCAAGCACTCGAAGAAGAACCAATGTTAAATCGCTGGACGAGCTACACCTCCTAATACAAATGGAGCAGTTCTTAGAGGGTGTTCCTGAGGAAATAGAAAGGTACATCCTAGATGGGAAGCCCAAAACTGTAACCGAGGCAGGGGAGATTGGAGCCAGATGGGTGGAGGTGGAGAAAAAGAAAAAAGCTACTGTCAAGGGGAGCAAATATCACAGGGGGCACAAAGACAATAAACCCTATCACCGAGGGCAACCCAAGACCCCATCTACAACCCAAGGAAAGCCCCAGACTCCCTATTATCCCACCTCACCAGTCTGCAGTAACCCACCTCGGCCCAGTGCCCAGTCAGCTGGGCGATGCTTTAAATGTAATGAACTGGGACATATAAAGGCCAACTGCCCAAAGAACCCCAACCGAGTGCGGTTCATTACACCACCATCACACCAAAGATCCCCAGGCCCAAATGCCTCTCAAATACCCTCAAAGCGAAGGGAAATTTTGGCGAGCAGAAAGAAGGTTATCGCGTGGAGATACATGGGGGCACAAGTGTCAGCTATCCACCAATCCTTCGTGGACCCCAAATTCATCAACCCAAAGGCCCAAGTGACAATTTACCCCTTCATGTCAAAATCTGTAAACTTGCCTACAGCTGAACTGCCTGTCCAGTACAAAGGCTGGTCAGGAACGTGGACTTTTGCAGCCTATGACAATTATCTCATTCCCATACTACTGGGGGAAGACTTGGCCAACCAGGTAAAGCGGGCCAAGAGGGTGGGAATGGTTACACGCAACCAAGCCAGGCAAGCTTCCAGACCCATCCCTGTTCCTGAACCGTCCACAAAGGCTCCGTCTGTGTTACCAGAGACCCAGACAGAGTCCTCACCACACAACTTCTGTATCCAACATCCATCTTTCTCCTTCCCCCTTCCCTTCTTCCCACTGGTTCCCTCCTCCCTTCTTGGTTACCCTCACCCCTCAACAGTTCCCACTAGCTCTATTTGCTCCTCTTTCCCTCTCCATCCTGATCTCTACCCTCGTACTCCCAGCACAAGTTTAAGTGCAGAGGGCCCCAAGTGCCAGGAAAAAACCACTCTCTCATTCTGGCCCTGTGCCTTTCACCTGAAGTACCTGTGGCAAGGAGGTCTGCTCAAGAATTGGACTTTTTAGCCACTTGAGACACTCTAGCATGACACATAGTAACTGAATTGTTTTGGTGCTTACATCATCATTTTTTGATATGGACATCTCGAAGATTAGTCTTTTCTATCCAGGCAGTTGAAAAATCAGCATCACGATTACTGTAACATCCGTCTCTCTAGGGACCTTAACAAACGCATTGAATATCGAGAGATTGACTCCCACCTCCAATGAACCCATGATGCCAGTCTCCATCATCCACTTGTTACATTTTCATACTCGTATAAATATATGGAGATATACCTATCTCATAGAACTGGAAGGTAAGAGGTCAAAGGTCATAGAGTTCAGCCTCCTGCTTTCACTAGCAGGACCAAGTACTGATTTTGCCCCAGATCCCCCTAAGTGGCCACTCAAGATTGAACTCACAACCCTTGGTTTAGCAGGCCAATGCTCAAACCATGAGCTATCCCTTCCTGCCATAGACTTTAAAGGTCAGAAGGGACCATTATGATTTTCTAGTCTGACCTCCTGCACAACAAAGGCTACAGAAACTCGCCCCCCCTCCACTCCTGTAACAAACCCCTGACCTATGTCTGATCTATTGAAGTCCTCAGCTTGTGGTTTAAAAGACTTCAAGGTGCATAGAATCCTCCAGCAAGTGACCTGTGCCCCATGCTGCAGAGGAAGGCGAAAAACCCCCAGGTCCTCTGCCAATCTGCCCTAGAGGAAAATTCCTTCCCAACCTCAAATATGGTGATCAGCTAAACCCTGAGCACGTGGGCAACACTCACCAGCCTAAGACCCAAGAAAGAATTCTCTGTATTAACTCAGATCCCACCCTATCTAGTGTCCCATCACAGGCCATTGGGCATATTTACCGCTAACAGTCAAAGATCAAATAATTGCCAGAATTAGGATCTCCCATCATACCATCTCTTCCATAAACTTATCAAGCTTAGTCTTGATGCCAGATGTGTCTTTTACCTCTACTGCTCCCCTTGGAAGGCTGTTCCAGAACTTCACTCCCCCGATGGTTAGAAACTTTCCTCTAATTTCACGTCTAAACTTCCGGATGGCCAGTTTATATCCATTTGTTCTCGTGTCCGCATTGGTACTGAGCTTAAATAATTTCTTGCCCTCCTTGGTATTTTAGCCCTCTGATATATTTATAGAGAGCGATCATATCGCCCCTCAGCCTTCTTTTGGTTAGGCTAAACAAGCCAAGCTCTTTGAGTCTCCTTTCATATGACAGGTTTTCCATTCCAAACACACACCTTTGTCCTTTCTCCCATGCTCTCTCTTTTGCTTAAGAATTCTCCCTGTAAACATCCACAAAGCAACCACATTATCCTCTTTCAAATCTCCTTAAATCCTTGCTGTCATGCCTACAAATGTGACAATGGTTAGGCTGCTGCTGTGCGGAGACCACTCCCCATCATACTGGCCAACTGTTTCATTTCCCTCTTTACTGCACCCTCTGTACCCATCTATTCTTATTTCATATTATAACTGGAAGTGACCCTGAAAGGTCATCAAGTCCAGCCTCCTGCCTTCACTAGCAGGACCAAGTACTGATTTTGCCCCAGATCCTTGAGTGGCCCCCCTCAAGGACTGAACTCACAATCCTGGGTTTAGCAGGCCAATGCTCAAACCACTGAGCTATCCCTCCCCCCATGCAGCACCTAGCACAATCGGATCCTAGTGCATGAATGGAGCTGCTAGCTAGATTGGGGTGGGCAAACTATGGCCCGCGAGCTGTTTTAAGCTAGTCTGCAGTTCCTGCTAGAGAGCAAGGTCGGGGGCAGGACATGCGGCTCGGCCCTGTTCCAGCGCTCCAGCTGGGGCTGGGTTGGGGGCAGCACCATGCAGCTCCCAGAAGCTGCGGCATATCCCCACTCCAGCTCCTACATGCTCCAATGACCCCCTCTGGCACTCCAATGGGAGCTGAAGGGGTGGTGCCTGCGGACAGGACAGCATGCAGCGCTGTCTGGCCGTGCCTCCACGTAGGAGCCGGAGAAGGGACATGCCATTGCTTCCAGGAGCCACTTGAGGTAAGCACCACTTGGAGTCTGCACCCCAGATCCTGCACCTCGAGCCTCTCCTCATGCCCCAACCCTCTGCCCCAGCCATTATTCTTCTCCCACTCTCCAAACCCCTCAGTCCCAGCCCGGAGCACCCTCCTGCATCTCAAACGCCTCATCCCCAACCCCATCCCAGAGCCCACACCCTCAGCTGGAACCTGCATCCCTTCCTGCACCGCTGCCCCAGGCTTGAGCCCCCTCTCACCCTCCAAACCCCTAGGTCCCAAACCCAGAGCACCCTCCTACACCCCAAATGCCTCATGCCCAGCCCCACCCCAGAGCCCACATCCCAACCCCAATTTTGTGAACATTCATGGCCCGCCATACAATTTCTATTCCTGATGTGGCCCTTAAGATAGAAAGTTTGCCCGCCCCTGTGCTAGATGCTATGGTGGTGATAATGCATCAATTGCTTGTTGAAGAAATATCAAAGCTTTCTCCATTCCCATTTGCAGTAGGAGATGTACATTCCAGTTTCACAACATGGAAGCTGTGGTACAGCTGAGACAGTCATATTTGGCAAGGTCTGGAAAGCTGTTTACTAAGGAAGAGCCACAACCTATGTGGTGGATGGGTAAGAGGGAGGGTCAGGAGAGCCAATTATATAAAGGCACCACAGGGTGGGTTTCTCCCCAGTACATCCCAATCTTGTCATAGAAGAATCGCTTTGAACAAAGGAACAATGTGTTTTGCGCTTGGTCTTATAATGTGTTTATGAAAATATTAGCGAAAGACACCCTATGTAAATAGTTAAGCTTGTATTTGTTATTTACAAGTTATTTATTTTCTTCTCTGTTTGAGGTGTCTGACTCCTTGTATGACTATTTTGGACTCAGATGATGGGCAAAGCTGAGATGGGGGTAATACCTGCCCTTTATTCAGGATAAAGGTTAGAAACAGTTACACCCCTTTTGGAGTAAGAGATTGAACAGGACCCATTACTCAACTGCACAAGCCACCTGCAAGGCTTCTCAGAAACCAACTATGTGGGTGGAGGGGTAAGGCTGGGTATTGTTTTGATGCAGCTAGAAGGGCATGTGCGCACACATGCATGTACATCTATGCAGAGCCAGCCAGAAACACTACAGAAGCAGACAGAGAAGGTGGCAGGAAAAAACCAAGGACAGCCAGAGAAGCACTTGTAGTGTGCCCCTGAGAGAAAGCTAAGAGCTCTCTGAGCAGAGTGATGGCTGGAAAAAGGGGTTTGGAATACTGAGTAAGGAAACTATCTCCTGCTTGAGTCCTACTCTGTTTAGGGAAATAGGACTGTGTGTACTCTCTTTGTAAATGAACAGGACTGCATATGAGCAATGCCTGACCTCATCAGTTTAGCCTAACAGAAACTAGACCCCAATGCCCATATCAAGAGGAGTAATAGGCCCTTTACCCTGCCATATCATTCTGTAGACTCCTCTTCACTATTGCCTCTAAGTCTCTGTCAGTACTCTGCCTCCCACTGAATGCTGCATTTCTGATTACTTTTCCTCAAAAGTATTTGTTTGGATTTTTCCAAGCTGCAGCTCACCGTTATTTCCAGTTTCTCTAAATCTCCCCATCACTTTTCAAAGAAACTTTGTGGTTATCCCCATTTTATAGATGGGGAAACTGTGACATAGAAAGTGAAATGACTTGCCCAAGATGACCCAGCAGGCTAGGGGAAGAGCTAGCAATGGAATCCAGGTCTCTCATATCCCAGTGCAGTACCATATCCATTAGAACATAGGGGCTGTAGTTTACATGTCCCTTTCCATTCTCACTAGCTAGGTACCTGCATGGCCATCATCACTATAATACCGGAGTTTCTCCCAATTTCATTGAACAAACCTCTCCTCTTCCCCTACCTTCCAGGCTGTTTAAAGATTAGGATTTTTACCCCATTTATGGACTTATGAATGCCACAAAGCTCACACATAGTTAACTCCAAATTCAGTATCATCCATGAATCTCTTTTACAGTCCGTTTATTAACAATCATGTTAAATAAGCCTGTACCTAACACTAAGCCTAGAGGCACCTCACCAGAAACCTTCCTCAAAGCTGATAAAATGCAGCCTAGCATTACTCTTTGTATACAGTCCTTCAGGAGGTTTTTAATCTCATCAAGTCTCTCTTTAGCAATCTGAATTCATTTTGACTGCAATTTTTGGTGAGATGCTGTCAAATGTTTTCCTGAAATCCATACACAGCACCTACTGTGCTTTCTCCGCCCACATGAATTTAATAACTCTGCCAAGAAGAATCACTGGAATTTGTTTCAAACTTATTTTCTTAAAGCCTGTGCTGGTTAGTAGTCAAGGTTCCATTTTCTCTTAGGTACCCAGTGATTTTTCCCAACAGGAGAGAATACTGCTCTTCTCTATCACTGCATAAAGCTCAGCTTAACAGGTTTTAATTTGTGGGTTCTCTTTTCAGCTTTTATTTTCTGAATATAAAGAACCTGCACCTTTTTCACTACTTCTCTTGTATCCTCTGTTTTGGCCTCTGGAAACCCCACACAGACACGCAGTACAACATGGTTATTTGGTACAGCATCTGTTACACAAGCTGCATTACAAAATGCTTTAAAGAATCGCAGAGGGAGAGCAAACTTAAAGCACTACAGGCCATGGGAGGAGGTTTAATAATAAAAGAATACTATCTAATATTTATGTAGCAGATCTAAAAAAGTGCTACATCAGTCTCAAAGGGGGGAGGGATAGCTCAGTGGTTTGAGCATTAGCCTGCTAAACTCAGGGTTGGGAGCTCAGCCCTTGAGGGGGCCACTTAGGGATCTGGGGCAAAAATCAGTACTTGGTCTTGCTAGTGAAGGCAGGGGGCTGGACTTGATGACCTTTCAAGGTCCCTTCCAGTTCTAGGAGATTTGTAATAATAGTAATAATTGGAGATACACCAAAGGCAGCCAATATCATTTATCCCCATTTTACAGATGGGGAAATGGAAGTTAAGTGATTTTCCTAAGGGCACCCAGCAGGACAGTAGCAGCTGGCAATAAAACCCAGGTCTGAGTAACAATCCTGAGCTCTTTCCACTAGGTCAGACTGCCTCCCTGCAAGGCAAAAATCAATAAGGTGGAGAGATATTAGGAAAACTGTTCCAGCTGCAGCAGAAGGCTGTTGCAGGCACAGCATAGTTAGTAAAAAGGGGCAGAAAGGACTGAAGAGCTAAATGAGCTGAGGGAACAGGGAGAGGAGCAGGTAGAGACCAGGGCCTACACAGCTCTCACTTGCACCCATTTTATATTGGTGTAAACTCCAGTGACATGAGTTAAGTTACTCCTTATTTACACTGGTTTTCTGGAGATCAGAGTCAGGTCTAAGATTCACAGGACAAGCTGAGCCAAGTCTATAGATACATAATTTTAAAAAGGCAAAGGAAGGCAGTCATGGGACTGGTTTTGGAAATTAATACAAAGCAAGTGGACTTTATGGGGGTGGGGGAGCTTAAAGATGATACACTTATGATCTCAAGAATGTTCACTTGCACCTCTGGTTTAACTTGTTGCTAGCTGAAAAACCCTTGCTGACAGTGTCAACAGAACCACCAAAATCCCATTCAGGCCTATGGACACTGAACTCACTTCTTATTTGTGTGGGTAGTCCATCCAGCCTAGAGTTGAGGCTTATTGGCAAAGGGTAGTAAGAGAAGCTTAGCAGTAGCAATTATTTTTCCCTCTAATTTTTTAGATCTGTGTGCGGAATGAATAGTGTTATGTGCACCAATATGGAGGTGATGTGTGGCGGGGGTGGAGCCCAGGGGTTCAGACTGTGGGAGGGGATTCACTGCTGGGACAGAGGGTTGGGGGTGAAGGCTCTGTCTGTGGGTGCAGGAGGGAGCTCAGGGCTGTGGTGGGGGGTGCGGGCTCTGGGATGGGGCCGTGGATGAGGGGTTCAGGGCTCAAGCAGAGGATTGCAGTGTGGGGTGAAGGCTCTGGGATGGGGCTCCAGAGGAGGGCTCCGGGGTGCAGCCTGCCCCAGGGCTATGGATGGAAGAAAGACAGAGACTCCACTCACTCTCTCTTGCCTCAGCAGCTCAGGGCTGGGGAGAGAGGCGCCTCTCCCAGGCCGCAGGAGCTCCAGCTGGGCTGGGGGAGGGGCACCTCTCCCTGGCTGCAGCAGCTTCGGTGGGGTGGAGAGGTGCTGGGCTGGGGGCACCTCTCCCCACCTATGTGGCTCTTGCAACTGCCCAGCTTAGAGGAAACTTAGGTAGCAGTAGGGCCTAGAGGCCCAAACTGAGATCACAGCCCCATTGTATTAGGCACTGTACAGACATGGTAAGAGTCCCTGTGCCCAAAAGCTAACAATATAAAAAATAGACAAGACAGAGGGTGAGTAAAGGTATCATTTCCAATTTTCAGATTTGGAACTGGGTCACAGATATATATTTAGGGCCTTGCCCAAGGTCACACAAAATAACTATGGCAAAGCTGCAGATCCTTCCAAGTCCCAACCAGAGTGGATAACACAGAATATTTAAAAATACATAAATGAAATCTGTTTTAAATAAAAATCTGCTTTTTAAATTTAGCACAGAGTCCTCTGGCACCTTTTTAGACTTACAGACGTATTGGAACATGAGCTTCCGTGGGTGAATACCCACTTCGTTGGATGCACCCACGAAAGCTCATGCTCCAATACATCTGTTAGTCTATAAAGGTGCCACAGGACTCTTTGCTAACTAGACTAACACGGCTATCCCCTCACACTTTTTAAATGTAGTAATTTTTTTTAAATAAACCCACTGAAAATCAAATTTGAAATTGACAACCTGTGTTAAGGACTAAAATGTACAATCATTTAAATTGTAGCCATGTAATAATCATAACAGGAATTAAAGGATGAAGAGGTAAGGAATTGATAGCAGAAAAACAAGAGACCTACAGGTGTAGATCTAGAACAGCTCAAGCAGTTGGCATAAGGCCTTATAGCCTGAGTATGACTAGTTGCTCAATAACTTAGTATAAGTAAGTAAACTAACAGAGACCTTAAAAGTCACAAGATGTTACAAGGCTTTGTTTATTATTTTGTAATAAACACAAGTGTTGTAAACTGCTGATAGGTAACAGCAAGAAGAAAATTTGTACCAGTTTAGGGTATTTTTGGAGGGGGACATCAACAGATGCCTAACAAGTAATCATAGTAATCCAACTGATGTATGTGTTAATGAGTTTAACCTAATTAATGTACTAACCTATAGGGTAAGGACACCCCCACATCAGGAGGGTGAGGAAGTTATGGTATGGTTAAGGAAGGAAAAGGTATGCACACATATACATGAAGAACATTGAGCCCTATAAAACAGCTGTTCTCACCTACAACCATTGGAGTTCATCAGCATGCCAGAGTCAGACTAGGATCTGTCTCAATCCTATGGGTATGTCTACACTACCCGCCAGATCAGCGGGCAGCAACCAATCCAGTGGGGATCGATTTATTGCATCTAGTCTAGACGCAATAAGTTGACCTACGAGCCCTTTCCTGTCGACTCCTGTACTCCAGTGCCGCGAAAGGTGCGGGCAGAGTTGACAGGGGAGCGGCGGCAGTCAACTCACCGTGGTGAAGACACCACAGTAAGTCAATCTAAGTACGTTGACTTCAGCTATGTGAATCGAGTCCCTTCCCTTCCCACCCCAACCCCAGCACAGACCAGGGCTTAGACTCTCCCCAAAGACAGAGTGAGTATGCTGGTGGCTCTTACTGTGTTATACTATCTCACTTGTTTGGATTGTTTTGCTTATTGGACTAATCATTGTAATAATAACTTTTACAGTTACAGGAGGTCTTCCTCCAGCGTGAGTAGTGTTGTCCTTGCCATGCCCCACAGGGTCACAAAAACAGTAATTCTGATAAAACTGGAACCGATCTTGGAATGAGAATTTACCAAATTAAATAACCAGGCAACAAAATTAAATACAAAATATAATATTAAGCAGTACATGTTTGCTGCCAACTTTTGAAGAAAGTCAGACTATGAACAGGTGGAAGTCCCTGGCTAAGCACCTGGAACCAGAGTTTAAGTGCTAAATCAGCTTTGACCACCAGCAGCCTCTTCTGCAGGTGCAGAGAGAATATTTTCTTCATTTAAATTTAGTTCAATGACTTGCTCATTCAAAGTTAAGAAACCAATTTGAAGTTGAAAGTGCAGCAAAGTCTATTTGCCTCTCCCAGTCTAGGTGTGACAGGATGAGATCTACTAGTTCTAAAATCTTGAAGGACATTATGACCAGAAACAATCAATTTAATTCACTTGCAATAGCTATTTCCTTTGTTTATTAAATCAGTTTTAAATGCAAAACATGTTTGATAAACTTCTCTTATGTATCCCAAACATTAAATTAAAAATTACAATTCTTTTTATGTATTTTACATTGAATTTTAATTTCCATTCAAACTAGAGTTTGACGTAAATTGCTAGAAAGAAAGAAATGCATTATTTACAATTTTCTAACACAAAAAATGTAAAAATTAAGAACCTGAATAAATGTAAGCAAGCTATGTAATTGCTTACCTACATATAGATATGGCCTATCCTCCTGGTTTGGAAAAAGCAGCACCAAAATTTAGTGTAAAGGTTACATTTAGTTGAAAATGAACACATTTCAATGGTTACCAACAAGTGAGAATCAACTGTTAAGAAACTAAGTACCACCAACACAAAAAAGAATTAAAATAAATTTAAAGTCAAGGTTTCCTGCTTGTTGATTTAAATCTTGTTTAAAACTGGTGATTTAAATCACTTAAAATCAATCCACCCTGCCCCAACATAGTGAATTACCACAGACCATCCCTCCTCTCTCAGGGAAAGATTATGAACTCCTTTTGGGACTATCATGTGAATCACTGCTCACCAATCGGAATAAGAAGTTCATGATTTGGTCCAGAGAGGGGAAGGATGGTTTTATGGCTACCTAGACTTAATCTTGCAATATCGCTGCCAATGACGTGAGTTCTGAAGATTAACAACCCTTCAGCACAACACCGTTCATGAACTTCATGAAAGCTTTTGCTTAAAAGCAAAAGCCAAATTAAAAGGAATGATTTTAAAATTCAAATAAAGAGATTTTAAAAACAATCAACTACAGAAAACACACATCTGTAGTGCGAGGAGGTGGCATAAAGTTAACATATTTGGTCACAGAAATGAGACGGAAGAGACTTGAGAAGTCATCCAGACTACCATCGGATGCATGATTTGTCTGCAAAAGGACACATTTCCAAGCCCTGAACCCAGGAAACTTAGAACACATCACAAAAAAGGAGAAACTTATTTCAAAACTAACCAGCAAGTTATTACTTTCCTGAAACTGGCAATACAGCATGAAATACTATGCTCCAGAGCTGGAAAGTCAAATGGCCTTCAATGCTGCAAGGTTTACTTACTAATAAAAAGAGTCTGATCCTCAGCAAAATGGCTACATTTCCTCTCCTCTGTGCCCCCACTCCTCAGATAAAAGTCTGGAGAGACTGCAGTGTTTATATGAAACATAAATCAATTAAAACTGGTATTTAACAGTTTAATTTTAAATGGGTTCTAAAAAAGTAGTAAGAAAAACACATTTTAACCTCATATCATCTATAAAGATCAGGACTCTGAAAACCTAACTTCCTCTCCAATAAATCTTATGGCACAGAGGGCTAAATTTGACAGGTCCACAAACAGTGTGGGCAGAATCCTGCAGAGATCCGATTAATTCTCTAAGTTTTAACTACTGCCACTAGACAAAGCTTTTTTTAAATGCTTTCCAGCTGTGCTCCTAAAGCAAGAACAGTGAAAGCAAATTAATGCTCAGAAAGTACATTCCTCTTGCAACTCTGAGTTTTGCAGATCACATCTATTTTATGAGCAGACTCACTTCACAAAAAAAGTAGATTTGTATTGTGTGAACGCATGTTTAGCATTCTGCATACACCCTGCCCTGGATCAGCACTATACACATTTTGATTCACAGGGAGCTGAATGAGGGAGGGACAAAGTATTACAATAAGCCACAGGCACACACATTTTTTTTTTTTAAATGCCACTTTCCAAAACACTCCAAAGAAATTCCATTTTGAGAATCAAATATATGATGCATTTTCTCCACCTGCCAGAGCCCCAGTGATTGAAGAAAGCAATTGCTACAGACAGATGCTGCTCTGAACATGTGCACTGAAAATGGTTTTAACACTAGGGTAAAAATGTAGTCACACAGCTACATTTCAGAAGTGGGCTAAAGCTCACGCATGTAAATTCAGGTGCAGGGCTTCAGTGGGAGCCCATCTTTTACAGTTCACAATAGCAATGACTTGTTGCTCTGCAAGGTTTCAAATGAACTTAGGTCACTCAGTCAACTCCAGACAGTCTCTGTTACACTGTCCAACACACTTAAGAGATTTGGGCAACCAATTCCCAATCTCTGTTCAAAAAAGTTTGGGGAAAAAAAAAAGTCTTGGTCTTGACCTTTTGTTGCCAGAGGTAAAGAGCACATTTGACAGACACATGACAGCATCGTTGTAGTGCCCCAAAAGCTATTTCTGCCATTATTTGCACTTTCTCTGCAGAAAATTAGGGTAAGAATTTCATTTGAGTTCCACATCCCGAAAGACAATACGAGGTGGAATGAGTCCTCAAGAAAAATAATACCTCTGATTTTGATCCGTTGTGTTCCCATATGGCCCTGGAGGCTCCAATATGAGCTCAACTCATCTCTTTGTATCTGAGCACTGGTGATGAATCCTGGTCAAATGCGCCTGACGCATGTTGTGCATACACTAAGAGGACAACCACATGGCTAACTCTCTAACTGTGGCAGCATTTCACCCCTACCAGAAGCCTAAGCTGGCACTTGTTTGATTTCCTATAACTGGCGTGGCACTCTTTTGCAGCAGGGACAGGACTCCCTAACTGTGCCTGCTATTTGGCCATTCCACCTCTTCCCCAGCTGTTTGTGAGGTAGGATATTTAAGAGTGCTTTATCCCTTGAGTTATTAGTGTTACTGCGTATGTCCTCAGGGCATTATATGCCAGAGGAAGCACTATGGGATAACTGCCCATATTTACTCAAAATGTACTGTACACACAGTTAGGTAGCATGGTAGATGCAGATGCATAAACCCAGTTTAGCCAGGTTTGTGACGCTTAAGGGCTGGGTTGTGGACACAACTCAAAAAGCATCTCTCGTAACTAGGTCAGAGGGAGTGTGGCATGACCTGTTTTGTTTTTGTTTTTGTTTTGTTTTTTTAAATGTTGTGCCTGTATTGGAGTCAGGGCTTTAGGCCTGAGAATTTAAGCATAGTAAAAAGTTTAGTTTCATACAACAGCAACAGAAGCATTGCCATGATTAAAAATAACTCTTCATTTGGCTCTGAAGTTTCATATGGCAGTACCTGGAACACAAACACTAGGGCATTGTGCTAATGCAGGAGAGTCAAAAACTAAAACTGAAAATTGGCTGTTTGTTTTCCAAGCAGAATATGAAGGAAAAGGCAAAAAACACAACAATCCACAAAAATTTACACCTGGTAAAGAGCTAATCACGTTTTCCAATGTTTTAATCAGTTTAAGCTTTAATGGAGACAAGGGTATTTCCCCCCTTTCAAGTATATAGTTTAAGAGGAACTTGTTATGAAGTAGCAGCAGCAAAAGAGAGAAATTAAGAATATTGGGGAAGTGGAATAGATGTTTTCATGATCAAGCAAACAGGACACTGGCCTGAGACTCAGGGGACCTGGGCTAATTTATGCTCTGGGTTACGCCCACACCATCACCCTAATGGGTGCTGCAGCAAAATATGGCCCTGTGCCATTTTCATGATCACTCTGTCTACTGAACAACTACATTCCAGTTCTAAAATAAGAACATGAAAATGATTGTCAACAGGCACAGTAACAGCCCCACCCTACCTACACTTCAGTATTTTTATAGAAGTGTGTGTAATTGCAAGCATGTTAGACACAGGGATACAAGAAAAGTCATAGCACTTGACACAGGAGTAGACCATATGGGCCAAGCACATAAAAAAAAGTCTATGAGGGGGTTGATGATCTTAATCTTTTGTTTCCTGACCTATGAAAGGTTGCCATAGCTGGGATACTGTACATATATAGGATTTAGAGTTAGAGGTTTGCTGCCAGCATGCTTTGTTTGCCATAATATTTTCCCCATCACACTGTAAATTATCCACTCTCCAAACCAAACTTACTCAATTGCCTGTTAGGAATTCTGGGCAGTGTTGTTTCACAAGCATTTCCTGTCCTAAACACTATGGGGCAGACAGCTTACTCTGCTTTGATGTCAAAAGATTTACTCCAGATTTACACTCATGAAACAAGGCAGAATTTGGCTCTGTGTCCATTTATTCCTACATTACAATAGTAATATCCCTGCAAGTTAAAACAACTTTAAGAAATCACTCAATAGGAGGCACAAATCTCTATTGAGATTAAATAACCTACTACGCTTTCCAGTTACAGATCATTCATACCACTATCTCATGCAGGGTTTAATCCAGGGGAATTTTAATTTTAAATCTCATAAGCCCAGAACCCAGAAAACTTCTAACAGGGAGATTAAATGCAGCATTATCTAAATCCATCATCTCTTGAACATGCAGCAGTTTATAAAAAGATTCTTTTTCCCCCCAGATGCAGGTATTTTGCTTGCAACAAAACAATTCTATGAAAAATTCCATCTGTCTAGATAAACAGGTTATAAGATTACAAGTCTGTCTCAGCAAATAATATTTACAATACCTTCAGTTTCCTCCTAGTGATAAAAATAAACATTACCAATTTTTACAAGTTCTCCCATTATAAAGACAGGGGAGAGTTTGCCCCAGTGCAACTGTTGCAGCTAGAATCTCCAACTAAGAAGGGCAGCAGCAACAGCTTCTAATTCAAAGTGCCTCTTCCTCAACTGTAATGTCCAATGACAGCAATAAGAAGAGAGTGCATCTCAGGCTATGGCTACACTGGCGCTTTACAGCGCTGCACCTTTCTCACTCGGGGAGTGAAAAAACACCCCGAGCGCAGCAAGTTACAGACATGTAAAGCGCCAATGTAAACAGTGCCCCAGTGCTGTAAACTAATCCCCTCATGGAGGTGGAGTATCTGCACTGCTGGGAGAGCTCTCTCCCAGCGCTGGCGCCACGACCACTTTCGCACTTCAAAGCGCTGCTGCGGGAGTGCTCCCGTGGCAGTGCTTTGAAGTTTTGAGTGTAGCCACGGCCTCAGACTCAAACCCAGACTCACTTCATCAATGGCTCAAGGGAATGAAGACCGAATGGTTACAGTTTGAGGCTGGGGACGTGGTCATGTGGGGCAGAAAAATAACGAGACCCAGTGATGCCTCCAGCTTTAAAATTTTAAGGCTCAATCCTGTTTTTGGAATAATTTACCCCTTTCCCATCCTTACCACCACCTCTATTTTCATTGCTAGGCACACAGATGTGGAAGCAACATCTCTAGTTTCACAAAGAGGAAGCAGTATTTTGTAATCGTTAGATCAGGCACGCTGAGATTTCGGTGTTCTGTCTCCAGCTCTCCCACTAACATCACTGACACATCTTGGACAAGTCACTTATGGCCTTCAAGTTGCAGAAAACTCAAGACTTTCAACTAGAAATAAGGATGGCTCTGTCCCTTCAACCCTCTGTGAATGCATATGATCTTATTTAAAAAATTTTTTTATATTTTTATATATATATATAATTTATTTATTTGTACACTATAGGTCAGACAAGTCACTCAAAGGATATTGGAGCCTCTGTGCAATGCTATTTCACCAACAGCACACAGTATCCTCTCAATACAAGCACAGTCCTAGAGTCCTTACTTAGCCCAAACTCTGAGTCAGTGGAGCATTCCTTGGCCCTATTCACACTAGTTATGCAAGTGCATAGAAAAAAAAAGAACCTACCGCACAGATTGGCAGGAGCAATCCTTAGTGGTCACTTGTAGATCTTCACAACGCACAGGCCTCCTGATGAAACTGCCTCATCTAAAGAGTCAATAACTGACCACGGCTCCTAGCGTTCCATCTTCTCTGCTTCCCTACATTTAGCAAGACAAACATCTAAACTTTGCTGTACATCCATACCCATTTCTGCCACTACCTTGCATGGGCTGACCTATAAGTCACCATGGAAGAGTCCCACACACCTTGCATTTGTAAAATAACTGCCGTTGCATTCCCCACCAGGGCAATGGGCCTTGCAAGAATTTTTCTAAAACATCACTTTACCTGAAAGTGGTTCTTGAAAGTTATTCAACTGTGCCAAACTAAGCTAACAATTTCATTATTGTACAAAACAGAAATGCAGCCCAGGCTTTGAGGGAGCCTGGATGAAAGGCCAGGGGAGAAACAACATGGGTGTAGGAACAACAGGGAAAATAAACAGTTGGCTCCAAGTCTCATTTCAATGATTTTTGCTTGTTCTGAATTCTAAAGCCAGGGCTTCTGTCTTCAATTCACACCTGAGCTGCTGAGGCTGACAGAGCAGGGTGATGCCCTACCCCCCATGTCACCCAGCAAAAAATACACTTTCCAGGAAAAGTGGGTAGCTCAGGACATTAGTACAGAGACAGCACCTTTCCCTTCTGGCTCACCAGCAATATGAATTAGGTGACCATGACAGCTGCCAGATCCCAAGAACAAGTGCTGGTTGGCAATAGACCTCAAGAGGCCAAGGACTGAATGGACCACAGCAACTGAGCTTCCCTCTGCCCTCCCCGGAGTCAGGGAGGAGGCACACTAACAGGGCAGCATGGAGGAAGTTAACCAGTAGCTTCCAGTCCTATGGATAAACTGAAATCCTTTGGTATTTCAGTCTGGCATTTTTCACCAACACTTAACACAATTCTAAAGATCACTGTTTAATATTTATATTAAGTAATGCCCAGTGAGCCCAATAAGTGCCCCACTGTAGAGCCCTGCAGAACTGGGATCCTACAGGTCTTGTGCTGCCATGTACTTTTTTTTTAGGCCCACCCTCAACAAGACTCTGGTAATTTGCAGGAAATTTTTTTTTTTTAATAAAGGTTTTAATACTTAAATTTAAGTGAGGATAGAAAAATTTGATGTTTACTATAACAGGAGTTGAAGTACTTTTTTTACATGGTTTAAGTAAGATTTGTTTTATTCTTTTGGTGGTAAAAAATTGTCTGAATTCCATTAATATGTATAAAATATATTAATCGGCAGTGTTTTGTTTTGTTTTAAAGTAGCATGGGGAAAATCTGTCTCTTTAATGGGATAAGGTTTTTCTGGGCAAGAAAATGTGGGAGCAGGAGGGAGTGGGTATTGCAGGGCAAGATGGGAGTGGGATTAAAAAAATCATTGTCCTGCACAGGGCTCTACCCAACACTGTACAAGCTGCTGTACACATAACCGAAACAGTCCGAGCCCCCAAAGAGTTTAGAATCTAAGAAAATATAAAGGGGAAGAGAATCAAATGTATTAATTTTAAGAAGTTATAAAACAGAAGTGCTGCTCTTAGATTTTCACTCATGAAATATATCAGCCCATTTTCAGTTACAGAACTAAACTTGAATACAATCAGAAGAACAAAGGGCTATTCAACCTTAATGTAAAACAGATGCACCTCTGGAGTTCAATGAAGTTGCACCGATTACACACCAACACTCAGAACAATCTGTATTTGACAGAACACTGCACACAGAGGAGTTTGCAGGGGACAGTAAGATGGCTGGCAGTTGCCAAATGGCCTACTGGGAAGAATTTTCTTCACAAGGTTTAATTGTCAGGAAGCAGTAAAGTCAGTCAGGATTTAGATATAAAAGGGTTTTATACAAACAAGAAGGGAGGGAAAACCCTCACTCAGGTTTGTCTGCATTACACTTATAATTCCCCAACTATTGGTGGTGCCACTGGTGCAACAGTAGCAAGGATGGTGAGCACACCCACTCCTGGGATTACCGAATGTTTTAATTTTTCTAGCATCTAACCCAGTTCAGAGCTGGCCTAGATAAATAGTTAAAATGCTAGCAGCCAATCCATACTACCATTTCTCTCACTGCTGGTAGCAAAAATGACCCGTATTTAGAATGCTCACTTCAGTCTTCACCAGAAAAATCATTCTGTGTGTGATGGGTTTCTACTCACATGCCGGTTGACAGGTGTGCAAAATGCTGGTCCTTCTGTTATGTACAGAGTCAGAGTTCCCACTTTTACTTCTGTTATAATGCCTAGACATCCAACCAAAATCAAAGCTACAGCTAGTCAGAAAGGAGTCCCCCTCCCCCACTTTCAACTTTTCAGCCAAAAGTCAAAATATGTAGATTAAACGTGTGCTATGTTGGGAGTTACTGTTCAGGTGATTTACATCATCATTCTTCTCTATGGGCCAGGCTCTCTAGCTAGACCACATCTCCCATGATGCACCACTTACTCCCCTCTTAAGTGGAGGAAATGCACCATAGGAGTCTGTAGGGGAGTGGTCACACTGCTCCGGTGTGGAAGGGGTTAAAAACAGCCCGGGGAAAGGACTGCCCTGGGCAGCCAATCAGGGCCAGGCTGGGAGTATCAGCAGGCCTAAGAGAGGAGATGAGTCCAAGTCTCTCTCTAGCTTTGGAGAGAGATGGACTGAGCTTCCTGAAGGAGTAAAGTGTACCTCGGACAGAGCAGTGCTGGGGAAGGGGCAGGCTGAGTTGAGGAGCTCAGGCCTCGCGAGCTCCAAGGCTGAAGCCTGGCAGGAAGGCCTACAGAGGTACTGGGGCTGCACGGGAATAGGTAGAGGCAGCTGGTCCAACCCTGTTGCCAGTGATGAGTGGCCATTACAGACTGCAGTTTGCTCCAGTGAGAGGGGGCTAGATGATGACTGGCAAGAGCCACTGAGGAAAGTGGGTAGAGAGGGTTGGGAGGGGAGACCCAGAGTGTGGGGGTACTGCTGGGGCAGAAGCCTGAGGTAAAGGGGTCTGGGAGGAACACGGGGGCCTGAGGCAGGGGAGTCACTGGCCAGCAGAGGGCGCACCAAAGCAGAAAAAGAGCTAATTCCCAGGGCGACCAGCAGGAGGTGCCGCATCAATGAGTCTCAATCTTGCTACAGAGTCCCTGGCCATGATGTATCATGGGTTACATAGTGCATCCAGAGAGCTCAGCTCATGAAGGAGAACAACAGCTGCAACATAAGGCACACAAACTACAACTACCATTAAGTTGCTACAGCACTAATTTAAAATCAAGATGTTTCAGGGTTCGCCCAAAGAGTGAATTTTCCCCACAGAAAGCAAGTGTCTTTTACTAAAAAACAAACAAACAGTTTTTCACATAAAACTGTTTAGACGGAAACATTTCTACTAGCCCTAATCAAGGCCAAACCAAAAAGGGTTGGGCAGGAAGCCTTTGAACAAACAAGTTACTCTGACACTTCAGTTGTTCACCATCTACCCACTGGTTCAAATCATGACCTACATGTAGTATAAGCAGCAAAACTACAGAAAGGTTTCAGGAAGGACTTAAATTGTGATGGACCTGAGGATTACATATGTAAACTTGGTACTGGCTGCTAGAAGAAGAGCCTCAGCACATAATGGCATTTCAGTAGGTTTAATAGGATTCCATTTCTTACAGAATTGCTAAGGAAAATACTGCAGAATACTATATCTGCCTGTTTGTGAACAATGAACCTGATTTCTCTAAATAAAACAATGGTTTAATATTATTTATACACAGAGTGACCATGTGTCTGGTTTTGGCCAGAACAGTCCCCTTTTTAAGCCCTGTCCTGGGTGTCCCGATTTTATGGCAAAACTGGGCATTTGCCCGACTGCTCTTGCCAACTTATCAGCAGTAAATCTGTCTTAACTGTTTCCGTACTGTTTCAAAAGGTTCAGCCAGGTTCATTCTGCATAAAATCGATTAGCAGAGACTTAAGTTTCTTAATGTTGTTAGGACTTTAACACTAGATGCTTATTTAATCATAATTTTCAATCACTTAATACACATTTTAAGGTTATGCATCATAGGACAGAAGTTTCCACTGCTCTTCAGAGACTTGCTTACACTGAACTTTACTGAAGCATGCAGCATGTATGCAGTACTGTTGGCAAGAAACCAAACTCGGGTGACTCAACTCACAGTGAAGTCAATGAGAGCTTTTATGCTGAACATCAAAGTGAGATGGATCCGACTAAAAGCAAAGCTCTCTCTCCACAAAGCTAAATCTGTAGCCTGGTTACATACAAGAAATAAAATCTGGACAATTTAGAATAACTCCACAAGGGAAACAGAGTGTGTAAAAAGGAGGAACAAGTTAGTCATGTCACAAATCCTGATTAGGGTTGTGTAAAACATAAGAACATAATGCAAAACATAAGAACAGCCATAGTGGGTCAGACCAAAAGGTCCATCTAGCCCAGTACCCTGTCTTCCGACAGTGCCAATGGCAGGTGCCCCACAAGGAATGAACAGAACAGGTAATCAAGTGATTCATCCCCTGTCGCCCATTCCCAGCTTCTGGCAAACAGGCTAGGGACACCATCACTATCTATCCTGGCTAACAGCCATTAATGGATCTATCACTCATGAGTTCTTTTTTGAATCCTGTAATAGTCTTGGCCTTCACAACATCCTCTGGCAAGGCATTCCACAGGTTGACCATGCACTGTGTGAAGAAATACTTAATTTGGTTTGTTTTAAACCTGCTGCCTATTATTTTCACTTGGTGACCCCCTAGTTCTTGTGTTATGAGGAGGAGTAAATAACATTTCCTTATTTACTTTCTCCCTGCCAGTCATGATTTCATAGCCCTCTATCAAGTCCCTCCCCCCTTAGTTGTCTTTTTTCCAAGAAGAGTCCTAGTCTTATTAATCTCTTCCCTTATGGAAGCTGTTCCACAGCCCTAATAATTTTTGCTGTCCTTTTCTGAACCTTTTCCAATTCCAGTATATCTTTTTTGAGACAGGGTGACCACATCTGCACACAGTATTCAAGATGTGGGTGTACCACAGATTTATAGAGAGGCAACATGATATTTTCTTATTATCTATTCCTTTCTTAACGATTCCCAACATAGTAAGATTTTTTTTGACTGCAGCTGCACACTGAGTGGATGTTTTCAGAGAACTATCCATGACTCCAAGATTTCTTTCTTGAGCGTAAACAGCTAGTATAGACCCCATCATTTTATATACATAGTTGGGTGGGATTATGTTTTCCAATGTGCATTACTTTTCATTTATCAACACTGAATACATACATATATGCAAGGCATACCTGGTTTAGGTTTGCAGCAAACTATTCACTCTGACCACATTTGATAAAAGATTCATAAAGTTTCCTATGTAAAGTTGGGCCAATTTATGCTTTTGCATCAAAATAATTCAAAAGGCTGCAGTGTCAACAGAACCCACGTGAAACTTAAGAGTTTCAGTTTGGGTGAGAAGGTGAAGGTAAAAGGTGAATCTGCACAGATCAGACCATTCCCTGCCCCCACACAAATTGCCAGGTTTCCCACAGAGCTCATCCTACTAACTTTAAGATCTCGATCCTGGTATCAGTCAATTCAACAGTGAAACACGGTTTCTTCAGACAAGGGAAGAACCCTTGGGGTAGGCAATGTGTTTGGAAGCTCTCCCTAAACTACTTGATTTCTTTTCCCCTAGCTTCTCAAGTTGGTGCAAACTCCCGTCAATACCGTGCTGGTGTCTGATTCATTCATGTGCTGAACAATGCCTTGTAGTGCCACCAATTCCTGGAAAAGTTGTTTTTCCCCTGCCAGACCAACCCCCTGACCAGTCAAATTTATCTGGAATAAGCAGGTGTAGAGCCATTGAAGCCAATGGTCCTTAAGCTTACAATTACACACACGCGCGCGAATGCCTGGGGGACTACACCAGGGGCGGGCAAACTTTTTGGCCTGAGGGCTGCATCAGGTTTTGGAAATTGTATGGAGAGTTGGTTAGGGGAGGTGGGGAGGGCTGGGCCACGACCCCATATCTGCCCCCTCCCCCCAGACTCCTGCCCCATCCAACCCCCCGGTTCCCTGACGGCCCCCAGGACCCCTCCTCATCCACACTCCCTGTCCCCTGACCGGCCCTGGACCCCCGCAGCCCCATCCAATCCCTCCTCTCATTCCTGACAGCCCCCCCACTCCGGGACTCCTGCCCCATCCAACCACCTCTTTTTCCTGTCCCCTGACTGCCACCCCCGCCCTATCCAACCCCCCTTCCTTCCTGACTGCCCCCCAGGACCTGTGTGTCCCCATTCAACCCTCATATTCCCTTCTCCTAACCACCCCAACCTCTATCCATACCCCCGCACCCTGACCACCACCCTGAACTCCCCTGTCCTCTATCCAACTCCGCCCCCTGCTCCGCGCCTGGCAGCGCTACAGCCATGCCGTCTGGCCGGAGCCAGGCCACACTGCCACCACCACTCAGCACAGAGCACTGGGTCAAGCCAGGCTATGCAGCTGCCCCAGGCGCTCACAGCCCCGCCGCCCAAAGCATTGTGTCGGCAGTGGAGCGAGCGAGCTGAGGCTGCGGGGGAAGGGCCGGAGGCTAGCCTCCCAGGCCAGGAGCTCAGGGGCTGGGCAGGACGGTTGGCCTGCGGGCCGTAGTTTGCCCACCCCTGGACTACACATAGCTGAAGACTCCATCAGAGATACACAAACTCACACATCCTCTACCTTCAGGGCAGCTTCCATGCATGCATAGGCAGTACAAGTTTCCCATCCCCACAGTGCCTCACCAACACACTTCAATTTTACTTGAAGGGATCATATGCAGGAGACCAAGACACAGAGAGAGAGTTCAGTCTCCAGGATCCACTCATCCAGCCTTTCATCCCTCTGCCCAAAACTGTCCACAAAGTTTTTCTAAATACTATCAACCAGGATGGAGGGGTGATTGGCATGCTTAGCAACAACCTATTACTGTTAACTGGAGCGTACCTGGCATGATAACAATGTGTGCCCCATTAACGGTTTGGGCTGAGATCAATAACCCATTTCACACATGCCAGTGAAAAATCTTCAAGAGCAGCTACTTTCTGCAAATGGTTATTATATTATAAGCAGAATGGGGCTAACATTACATTGTGTGAGGCTAGGACTGTCTCATCTGACAACTTGGGAGGTGGGGGTGGGACAGTGAAAAAGATCTCCCAGTATAAACTAAATTTGCCACTCAATCTATCCTACAAACTCATTTGGAAGCACATCAGCAGCCTGTGAAATGCAGAAAGGGGAAAGACACAGAAGTAAAGAAAGGAGCAGACCTATTAGTGCAGGCTAGCTCTAGAGCATTCCTGTAAACAGGTTGCGCAGAGACCAATCTGGGACTATATAGGTACCTACATTTCAGCCCCACCATTATAGTATCTGAGTAACAAACATTAAAGCATTTATCCTCACAAATATTCTGTTTTGCGGCCCGGAAACAGAGGCACACTGAAGTGAAATGCCCACAGTCACACAAGGAGTCTGTAGCAGAACCAAAAACTCAACATAGGTGTCAAGTCCTATTCCAATCCCTTAAACACAAGCCCACTTTTTATATGCTAGTGTTTTTTCCCATTAAGGTCTTGGATAGTGAAGCTTCCACCATCTTCCTTAATTTTGGATGCACAGCACTTTCCATCTAAATAGCCCAAAGCACTTTTATAAATGTTACACTATTCATATCTTTAAAAGAAAAGAAGGCTGGACAAAGCATTAGGAAATACGCTGTAAGGAAGGAACTATACCAGTGATAATCAGACTGAGGCTCAGGAGCCACAAGTGGCTTTTGAATGGGTCTCCTGCAAATCTTTGCAGCACATGATACTAAAATACTGTGTGATTTAATTATTAACCGATCAGGATGTTTTTACTAACCAATTAAGTTATCAGCTTGCACTAAGTTATTAACTTAATCTCACACACAATTTCCCATCATACTGTTTAAATATGAACATATAGTATTATAGCCAGATACTACTGTGGCTCTTTTGGGTAATGCTGATCGCTAAATAGGCTCCTGAACCACTGAGGTCTCAGTATCACTGGACTAGACAGTTTAGTAGGTAATTTCTAAGACTTCTATACTAAGCCTCAGGCCCCCACCCCTAAGAACTAATATTAAGCACTTGAGCAGTTTGAGTGTTTGTAATCATGCCTGTGCAGCAGGTAAAAGTTAATCCCCCACCCCCTTCACAGATGCTAAAATTAAGCCACACACCAGTTAGACAACTCATCTAATGTAAGCAAGTCAGTAGCAGAGCCAGGATTGGAACCCTGGAGTCTCAACTCCCAGTTCTCTGCTCTGTCAGATACACTTCTCACATAAGGCTGGGGGTCCCCAGGCTGCAGTGCAGCACTTGAAGAATTAATAGCTTTCCTGCTGGAATTTCAAGCATGTTAAGAAATATATGGACAGCTTTGCAATACATATGTTTAAACCATTTTATGTTATGTTGATCTCACTTATTTTTAAATTACAGAAAAAACTACAGAAGGTTACTTACTTTCCATAACCGTTGTTCTTTGAAATGTGTTGCTCATGTTCATCCCAATGTAGGTGTGCGCGCGCCCCATGCACCACCGCTGAAAAGTTTTCCCTCGGTAGTATCTGTCCCTTGACTCTGGTGCTCTCTGGAATCTCACCCTCATAGCACTAGCATATAGTGACCTGCCACCCCACTATCGCTCCAGTTCCTTCTTACCGGCCAACTCCAACAGGGGGGTAAGTAAGGTGGGTTTTGGAATGGATATGAGCAACATCTCAAACAACAGTTACAGAAGGTTAGTAACTGCTTTTAATCCAAGTGCTTGCTCATGTCCATTCCAATGTAGGTAACTCCCAAGAAGTTGAGCAAGTGGTTGGGTTGAGAGTTCACAAACATGCTGATTGTAGCGCCGCTTGGCCAAAGCCAACATTGTCTCTAGCTTGCTGGGTGATGGCATATAGTGATGCAAACATGTGGACTGACAACTAGGTTGGCACCCTACAGATATCCTGGATTGAAACTTGAGCCCCAATGCCACCACCAATGCTTGAGCTGGGACTATGTCATAGCATATGCTGATCCAGGAAGTGATCCATGATGAGATTCTCTGGGCTGAAACTGGACAGTCCTTCATTCTGTCCGCAATGGCTATGAACAGCTGGGTGGTCTTTCTAAAGGGTTTAGTCCTCTCAACGTAGAAGACAAGCGCATGCCTCACATCCAGCGAGTGGAGTCTCTGTTCCTCCTTGTTAGCGTGTGGCTTAGAAGAGAAGACTGGTAGGAAGATATCCTGGTTACTATGAAACTGAGAGATCACCTTAGGGAGAAAGGACGGGGGTGGCCACAGGTGTACCTTTTCCTTGAAAAGACAGTACCTGGTGGCTCGGAGGTAAGAGCCCAGAACTCTGAGACCTGTCTGGCAAAAGTAATGGTAACTAGGAAGGCCACCTTCCAAGACAGAGCAGGGATCAGGTTGCCAGTGGCTCCAATAGGGGTCTTGTTAGACACTACACCTGTCTCAGCCCTTTAAGAAAATAGCCACAGATTGATTTTGAGACAACAGACCATCCACTAACCCAAGGTTGAAATGCACAGATGAACCCTTATGGATGAACCATCAGACACTCCTGCTTTAAGTGGAGTAGGTAATCTAGAATGAGGGCAGTGATGATTCAGTAGGCGAAACACCCTTCTGCATCGATCAGACTAAGAATCTCTTCCACTTTGCCCACTGCGAAGGATTCAGGCATGGAGTTTCCATGTTGTGTGGTGGAGAGATCTGAGGTTCAAGTAACATAGGAGACTGGTCTTGAGAGATCAGATCTGGGAACAATGACAGTTTGATCAGGGTGTCCAACAAGAGATCTAGAAGGGAGTGATGAACCAGTGCTGGTGCGGCAAAGCTGGAGCTATCAGGATCAGCTGTTCTCTTGTCCCTTCTGACCTTCAGCAGGACCCTGTGTATGAGAGGACTAGGAGGGAACATGTAGAAGAGGTGGCCTGACCAAGGGAAGAGAAAGGCATCTGTGGGTAAGTCTGGCCTAGGAAGGAGCAGAACCGAGGGCATTTCCTGTTGTACTTCATCATGAACAGATCTACTTGGGGCAATCCCCACTTCTGGAAAATAGTGTTCATGACATCTGGGCGAATGGACCACTCATGATGGTTGGAAAAGGATGTGCTGAGGTGATCCGCTAACTTGTTCTGTGACCATGGGAGGCAGGAGACTTCGAGGTGGATGGAATGGGCTATACAGAAGTCCTGACATAGGGGAGAGGAACAAGCTCTGCCCTCCTTGTTTATGTAAAACATTGCTGTTGTGTTGTCCGTGAGGACTGACAGTTGCCCTCCAGGTGAGGCTGGAACACTTGGCAGGCTAGGCGCACCACCTTAAGTTCTCTCATGTTCATGTGTAACTCGGGGACCCTCAGGACTCAAGGCTGTTGGTCCCCAGAGGAACTCAAGTGGGCTCCCCATCCCATCTCCTATGCGTCTGTGACCAGGGACACTGACGGTGAGAGTCTCAAGAAGGGGACACCTGCACATACCGTCTCCAGGTCCAGCCAGGAAAGGACAATGCAAATCACCAATGGAGGAAGTGAGACCAACTTGTCCAGATGGTGCCAACCTGATAATTATACAGACGCTAGCCAAGATTGGAGAGGCCTTCGTTGTAGTTTTGCATGTTGCACCATATAGGTGCATGACGTCATATGCCTCCGAAGTTTCAAGCAGTTTCTTGGTGTGGTGATGGGGTGATCTCTCAGGCTCTTTATGAGGGCCACTATAGCTCTGAACTGACTTTTCAGGAGAAAAGCTCTGGTCTGGATCAAGCTGAGGACTGCTCCTATGAATTCTATTCTTTGAACAGGGGGGAAAAAAGTGGATTTTTGCATATTTATCAACAGGCCCAGATCCTGGAAAGTCAACTATTAATTTTACATCTGCCTCCACCTGATCCCTGGCCCAACTTCTGATCAGCCAGTCGCCCACGCAGGGGTATACCTGCACCCCTTGCCTCCTCAGGAAGGCTGCCATGACTGCCATGCACTTCAAAAACACCCGTGGAGCTACTCTCAGACAGAAAGGGAGTACTGTAAACTGGTAATGTCTGTGGTTTACTACAAATCGTAGGTACCATCTATGACCCTGAAAGACAGCTATGTGAAAATACACATACTTTAAATCAAGGGCAGAATATCGGTCGCCAAAGGAGATCATGTGGAACTTCAGTTTCTTCATGAAACTGTTTGGGTTTCGCAGATCGAAAAGTCAGTCTGAGGTCGGCACTGGCTTTTGGGATTAGGAAGTAACGGGAGAAGAACCTGGAGCCCCTTAGCCTGGGTAGAATCTCTTCCTCTGCTCCTGCCCTTAGGAGCGACTGCACCTACTAGGCTAGAAGGGTCTCTGAAAACAGATGGGAAGGGAGGGTGGAAAAGACGGGAACAACTGAATTGAAGGGTATATCCCACCTCTACCAAGAGCAGTACCCAGTGATCCATGGTAATGCGGGCTCATATCTGATAGAAGTGGGACAATGGGTCCACAAACAGAGGAAACCAGATCCTGATATGCCGTCCGCAGGCACACCCTCAAAAGGACTGTTAAGAGCCTGCTGAGTGTCTCAAGGGAGCAGGCGCCTGAACAGGAGGAGGATTGGGACAGAGGCCTCCTCTCATAGCATCTTTTCCTTCTCTTACTGTCTTCCTATCTCTGTTGCAGAGGGTAGAAGTAGGCCATTGATTGAGGCTTAAGTGCTTCCTAAGGGGAGGCTGGTGTATAGACCCAGGGATTTCAGAGTAGCCCTCGAGTCTTTCAAGCTATGGTGCTTTGAATCAGTTTCCTCCTAAAAGAGTGATTTGCCTTCAAACTGCAAGTCCTAGATCGTCTGCTGGACCTCATAGGGCAGCCCCAAAGATTGAAGCCACAAGCTCAGTCTCATGATCATTGCAGCAGTCCTGGAGAGGGCTGCAGAGTCTGCTGCGTCCAGAGCTGTCTGGAGGGACATCTTGGCCACTGCTTTGCTTTCCTCCATCTGGCCAAAAATCACCCCTAGATTCCAACAGCAGAGCTCCCTGAACTTTGCCACTGCAGTCCAGGAGTTAAAATCATACCTCCCCAGAAAAGCCTGGTGGTTGGCAATCCTTAACTGGAGATCACTTGTAGAGTAGACCTTTCTGCCAAAAAGATCAAGTATTTTGGCATCTTTGGCCTTAGGGGATGGCTCTTGCTACCCATCTCTCCCTTTCATTCACCGCCAAAACCATCAGCGAGCCTAGGGTTTGTGTTGAGGGGCGGGGTGGAGGTGTATGAAAACATCCCTAGGGAAAGAAAGTATTTCCCCTCCAACCTCTTAACGGTAGGTTGGAGGGATGCAGAGGACTGCCAGAGCACTTTTATAAACTCTAGGAGGGCACTGTTCAATAGTACGGCCACCTATAACGGTACTGAGGCCATTAAAATATCCACTAGGACATGGGAGGATTGTATGCCCCGGTTCTGGGCTGCCCTCCACAGGAGTTCCTGGTACACCCTATAATCATCCTCGGTGAGTGCCGTAGCTGTACCTGCCATCGCCTCGTCGGGGAAGGAAGATGATGAGGTCTGTACAGGCATAGAGCCCTGTGGTTCTCCCTTTGCTCCGGATGGGTCCCGTGAGGGGGAGTCCTGTGGCTCAGGACTAGGGAGTGATGCCCACTCTAAGGGGCGTGGCAGGGGAGCATATGCCTCTGATATCACAGAGAAGGATCTCCTAGACTGGATAGGCTGGAATGCCCAGGGGTTCCAAAATGGCTACTACAGGGACATTTGCCACTGTGCTGATGGCCATGTCGCTGGTAGCATGCTCCAACCTCATGTCTGCCACAGCGTGCTGCCAACTGGAGCAACATCTGCTCCTGCATGAGGCATAGGATACTGCTTCAGAATCAGAGTCCAAGGAGTTGCTTCTCAGTGACCAAGGTGGGGCAGTGCCAACCAGTGCCAAACGGGAGTGCCATGAATGAGGGATTCTGTGCCATGACGTCAGCATGTCCTTTGCCGGTACCAACCTCAGTGCCATAGTGGTCCTCTGATGCTGTCGCTGACATCTCCCAAATGGCCGGGGATGGTGGCACCAGACAGGAAAGGTGGTCTCTCACTGCTTCAAAAGCTCTGGCATGGACAGAAGAACCAGGGCAGTTGCACCACGGTGGCTCTCCCTAGGCATGGAGTCCAATGGTACTGGACTAAACAGCGTCCTTCCTGGGGCCGCAGTCAACAGTGCCACATGCCCCGTTGATGCCCCTAAGTGGCCCAACATGGATCCCACTCTACCAATGTCCCTATGGCCTGCAGACCTTGGGATCTGGAGAACACCCAAGTCCATCTTTTTCTGTTTTTTCTTCAGCACCGGCAATGGTGAGTGGCATCAAGAGTCCCATACTGGGACTGACTTCTTCTGCATCGAGAACTCATGCTGGTGCCAGGAATCCCATGCCAACAGTGCAGAGTCCTTTCTTGGTTCCGGAGACACAGAACAACAGTGAACTTCTCTCAGAGATGCCAGGGTACTTCTTACTGACATAGAAGTACACAGTGCCAATTCCACCTAAGTCAGCTCAGAAGAATGATGGAGCACTGCCTCCATAAAGAGGAACTTCAATCTAGTGTCCCTGTCCTTTTTTGTCCTGGGTCTGAAACTCCTGCAAATCCTGCACTATTCTTGCATGTGGGCCTCTCTCAGGCACTTATGGCAACTCTCAAGCAGGTCACTAACTAGCATCAGTTTGTGGCACACCACCCATGATTTAAACCCTTGGGACTGAGGCATACCCGGATGCCCAGAGTGGGCTAGTCCTGCTAAGCATGGAATGCTACTAACTATACTATACTACTTAGCTAAAAGCTAATCTAATCCTAACGGTAACTACAGAAAAGTCCACTGAGAAGAGGCACTTGCAAACACAAGAGATGAGACTAAGTTCCAGCAACCATCACAGGCAGTAATAAGGAACTGGAGAGGCAGTAGGCCCCTATATACTGGTACTACAAGGGTACAACTCCAGGGGGCACCAAAGCTCACCTGACAGATACCACTGAGGGAAAACTTTCCAGCAGCAGTCCACAAGGCACATGCACACCTACATTGGAATGAACATGAACAAGCATTCAAAGAAGAACTTACTTTAATAGGATAAAAGTTGGGAAAGATCCATCAAAACATCCAGTCCAACTATCTGCCATGTGATCCCTAGAGTGCACAGTCTAGACAATTAAAGCCTATGCTTTTCAATACTTTCTAAAGGGAAAGCCGATCTTTTCAGTCCTGTTTCATAGCATGAAGGGTATGTAGTAATCTCTCGTCCAACCAGACAACATAGTGTGGCAAAGACTCAAACAAGAGATTTGTGCCAGAAGCTTAAGATGCTAGGGGACTCATTCCTTCAGGGTAAATGATTCTCTCACCTTGGTTTCACAATTGTTTATTTTAGAGGTAAATAACTGTCAGCAATATAAGCAAAGTAACACGGGCAAATTTGGGAATGAAAGGAGTAATCTCAAAAATACAAACACTTGAGAGGCTGTCTTTAAAAAATATTAGTATAATATAGTTTACGTGACTTATAATCCCACTGATTTCAAAGGAACTGTCTGGGGTGTGAATCAGTACAGAATACGGCCTTAAAGCAATATTAAAAAAAAAATTCTGGGGATTAATTTAAGTTATCATATATAAATAGGTGCCTCAGCTGGGACCTTGCATGCTAAATTTCACCCCTCTAGCAAGCAATTATTTTCCTGCCTGAATTATAAAACTCTGAAAAGAAAACCCAGATTTGTAATGGAGCTGCTGACAACAAAAACTACTGCCATGCAAAACCTATGCCACTATACCATGCATGTGTTTGTGTATATACAAGCAGCTGCTCTGGTTATTGTTCTATTTGGGGAGCAGAGGGGAAATTAACTCTTTTTCAAGAGACCTAATTAAATCCAGTTATAAGAGCCATTCAGATCCAAGAGCACCAAGTATTTTTGTGAGGTGGGCAAGATATAAACGGACTCTTAACTCAGGCAGCGTTCTTTTCCACTGTTGCCTAAGTCATTTCTGAAGATTACAGAATTTCCACATGGTAAACAACAGTACAAGTAATATGTGACAGCTTCTTTCTAAGAGATCATAGCAAAAGTTTTAAAAAGGGCTTAGGGAGGTGGGAGGAAATATGAGGTGATGGGGTTTTTTAAAATAGAAAAAAGTGACCTATTTCTTTAATTATAAATATCAATGCAAAAGGTAATTATAGACCTCACTTCCTGCTGCAATCACTGCTGTTATTTACAGTACTTGCAGTGCACTGGGACAGGGGCTAATAAATGGTTTAATGGCCTGGTAAATACTGATGGTTTTATCTACTGACAGTTTCAAATTCTGACCAAAATTAATCATCCTTTGCACTTGTGTGAGGATATGTACTGTTTCTTTCAATCTGTATCAGTAACCCAGAAAGATGATGAACACAAGAAGGGTCTAGGGGAGGGCAGCAGTCACCCAGTGAAGCAGAAATACAAAATAACTTCATTTGCTGCTGTTTTCCTTAGAGTAAGTTCTTCGATCAGTGTTAAGACATGACTCTACATTCACTAGTTTTACATGAGGCTGTATAGCTGTTTACCAATGGTAACAATCTTCAAAATCCTTGCTAAATGGTACTGCAGGTCACATTCATTTCCAGGATTGAGCATTATAGCTATTCAGCAGCACAAAGCAACACTACAGAAGAGGAAGTAAAGAATACTGTGATTGAAACTTCAGACTTTAATTTACTTAAACCAGGAGGACATCAGATATCGCTGCTTTTTTTTTTGCAAAATATGATGCACTCTTAATGGCCTCAAATAAATGACTAAAAAAATTATTATACAGAAGACATTATATAAAAATGTAACTGAAAATAGGGTTAGCATTTTAGCAATTTATAAACCATCTTTAAACAATTTAGCAAGTTGCACTGTAAAGAAAGCTATGGGATACCTAAAATTACTCAGTCAAATGTTCAGATGGGACATTTCATGCATTAAGGCAGTGGTTCTCAAACTTCATTGCATCATGACCCCTTTCTGACAAAAAAAAAAAAAAAAAAAAAAAAAAAAAAAAAAACACACCACAGGACCCCACGAGGGGCTGAAGCTGGAGCTGGAGCCCCGCCAGGCAAGGGGCCTGAAGCTGAAGCCCTAGCCCTGCTGCCTGATTTGGGTTTCGGCTCCAGCCCCAGGTGGCAAGGCTCAGGCTTCGGCAAGTTTAACTCTGGTTCTGGCAGCCCCATTAGAACAGGGTCACAACCCACAGTTTGAGAACCAGTGCACTAGGGGGTTAATTTTCTGTTATTGGACATCATGACAACATTGCCACAAAGAGCTTGTGGTAAATCTGAAATTACCATGCCATCAATCTACTAATGAGAATCAGAGACAACCCAAGACCAAACAGCTAAGGTGTCTTTGCTGAAGAGACCATATGAGCAGTTCAGAATACAGCTGATCACTAGCTTTGTGTGTTCCACATCTGGACTCTATAATCTGCACTGAAATTTCTGGCTTGTTTTTGGGCAATGTTTAAGGTTTGGGTTTGATATATGAACCCATAAGCAGTCTGGGTCCTGGTCAGCTAAAACTCTCCCCCTCTGTCATACTAAGGCATTGCAATCCTCTGAAGTGCTTCAGATAGATCCAGCATATAGGACATTAGATTGGGACTCAAGAGACCTCTATTCTATTTCCAGCTCTGCCCCTGACCGGCTGTGTGACCTTGGACAAGTCACTTCACCTCTGTTTCCCCTCTGACCCAGTCTGTCTTGTCTATTTAGACTATAAGATCTTCGAGACGATGACTATCTTACTGGATGGACATACAGGGCACAGCAGAGTGGAGCCCCAATCTGTTACAATACACACCAACACAACACCCCTCCAGGTTTAACCACTGGATAGGGCACTTTCAAACAAAGGGTAGAACTTTGGTCCAACAGAACTAGTATTGTGAACCCAGTAATCTGCAAATTCTCTAACTCTCAGATTTTTCCATTCTTAACAGAGCACCCCTTCTGCTCTTGAAAGTGAAGAAACAGAAGTATTTTAACAGCAAGGGAAGATATCAGGGTGGGATTACCCAACTAGGACCTGGAGCCAAGAGAAAGGAGCCTTTACGCAGAAGTCTCTCATTAGGGTGAGGGCATAAACGTATTTGGTATTATTGGTGGAGTCACACACACAAGTTGCTTCCGTTCCCATCATAGAACGTTTTATTTAGCATGGCTAGGAGACTGTTAGAGGATGTTTTAAAATTTACAGAGCTGCCAAAAACGTCAAATTAGTGCACAGCAGGAGTTCATAACAAATCCACTCAAGCAAACCACAGAAAGGTCGGGTTTTGGGTGAAACCAAAATAAAATGTAGAGATCTACTAACAATTACACCCAATACACTTCCTGTCTATGCATTAATCTTTGTTTTGTTTGGGTTTTGGTAGTGGTTGAGAGGGAGAGAGAGTGAAATTTCTGTGGGGGACAGATTACAGCTACTAATGTAAAGGGCTCCGATACTTCCCTAAACACAGATAAAGAATGCACTAAAAATGTCATTCTAAAAGGTTTTTGTTTAAAATCTGTTCCTGCGTTCACAAAAAAAATAGTTAAAAACTCTTTGTATTTAAAATCAGAAGTGATATAGGAAGGATATAGCTGAAATTAGTATTTTATTTCCTGCAACTAAAACTCTGAATGCTCCACTCCATCAATTTTCAGTGGTCTCTAGGAAACCAAGCTTTAAAAGAGTACACTTTATACTAAAAGGAAGACTGAAAGCAAGTAGAACAATGAAAGACAAGGAAGTTTGGTCAGAGGAGACATCTGGGAAGGTGCAAGGAGCAGCCAGGCAAAGGAAAAAAAAGCACAAGGATACAAATTCATTTAAACAACCACTGAGAAATTCACGTGCAAAAAGTTAGGACACTGATCTGGCATTTATATAACATACATCATTCAAAAAGAGTTTTTGAAGTGCATTGTGATCCAGTATTTAGTCCCCATCCTGTTTTCTCCCCGCCCCTTCCAAAACACATACACAAACAACATAAGTAGCACATTCTATAGTTAAGACTAAGGTTACGTCTACACTAGAGACTTTACGGCGACACAGCAGTACTGATGCAGCTGCACCACTAAGATCTCTCGTGTAGTCGTTCTATGCTGACAGGAAAGACCTCATTATTAAACCATCCACAAGCAGCAGCGGTACCTATGTACGCTACCACTTATGCTGGCAAAACTTATGTCACTGCGGGAGGGTGTTTTTTCATATCCCTGAGCAACATAAATTTCCACAGAGCAGGGCAAAGGGGACAGCCTGGCTTAGGACTCAGAGCTGCTGCAGTCTGAAAACTCTAGCCTTCAGGTGGTGAGTGAGTGCCTTTCTTAAAGAGACAGCCCACTGTCCGACTTCCCCAGCAGCCAACTCTCACTCCGCCCCCTCCTCCAGGCCATGTACCCCATCTCCGCATAGCAGGGGCAGTGGAGACAGGGCTCAGAGTCAGGACAGAGGACGTTGCTTTCAGTGAGTGACTTAAAGAGACAGCGCATCGCCTCTCTCAGAAACTTCCCCAGCAGCCAACACACAGTTTGTGTCACACGTGCACAGTGAGTGTGTCAGAGAGACACACACATCCTCTGTCCCACTCACCTCCTAACACATACTTGTATTATTGTTACTTCTTGGTATTTCCTACAACACATATATTCTCTGTAATTTTATTCTTTCAAAGTACGTTAGCTTGGAAAAGAGGAGACTAAGAGGGGATATGATAGAGGTATATAAAATCCTGAGTGGTCTGGAGAAAGTGAATAAGGAAAAGTTATTTACTAGTTCCCATAAGAGAAGAACTAGGGGCCACCAAATGAAATTAATGGGCAGCAGGTTTAAAATAAATAAAAACAAAGTTCTTCTTCACACAGTGCAGTCAACCTGTGGAACTCCTTGCCTGAGGAGGTTGTGAAGGCTAGGACTATAACAGGATTTAAAAGAGAACTGGATAAATTCATGGAGGTTAAGTCCATTAATGGCTATTAGACAGGATGAGTAAGGAATGGTGTCCCTAACCTCCATTTGTCAGAGGGTGGAGATGGATGGCAGGAGAGACATCGTTTGATCATTACCTATTAGGTTCACTCCCTGTGGGGTATCTGGGATTGGCCACTGTCGGTAGACAGATACTGGGCTGGATGGACTTTTGGTCTGATCCAGTATGGCCATTCTTATGTAGTGTCTTGACTGTTCTATGCATTTCATAATTATTTTCTCATATACTTAAATGTAATTCTTTGAGTAGTGAGTTCTAAAATGTCTAACCTTTCCTGGCTAGAGTAATTATCCCTATGGTAGCTTTTAAAATATATCATATCTAAGTTTGTTTCCATTGGTGGCGCACATCCACACATACCTCGGTCCACATAAAATTAATTCTGCACATGTATGGAAAAAATGAGAGAGAACATTGCCCATGTCCCCGGGCACATTTGCTTAGCAGGGCAGAGGAAGCATGGCTTGCGGCCACCCAGGCTGTCTCTCCTCTCTCTTGGGGTTAGAAAGTTTCAGGTTCCAGGTGTCTGTATGTGGCCCCTTTCACTTTCACCAGCATTATGGATTACTTGAAATATGAGTTCCTTTTGATTCAAGAGGACTTTCCCTTCCAGAGCCTAAAGAGTTTCATAAGAGGTTATAGATTCAGCCCCATGAAGACGGCAGTGCTCTAAACACACACACACAGAAAATGCAGGACCATAAGCCTGCCCACAATGTCATTTTAATAGCTGGGCCTTTTTTTACACTAGAAAAAGATTTGAGCAAGAGTTAGTGTTTCCTATTAGTTCCATAGCATCTATGGCCTTGTTAAAAACGCTGTGCGCGGAGAGCAAGGGCTTCAGTGGAGTTTTAAAAGGGGGAGGGGTAAGAGTCCTTCTGTAAGTCACTCATATGGATGCTGAATTCCTCCAAGATGATGAGTTCTGTGAATTTTATCATCCTACCAGATGGAGTGTCTCACATCTGCTCTGGGAAGCTGCAGGTGTCCAGAGATTTCTAGATTAAGTAGGATATCCAGGTTAGTCTTGTCTCTGGAGTCACAGATGAAGTGGATATACCATTTTGATCTGAATAAGCTTTCCTTGCATTTGAGTCCAGAAGGTATGTATCACCCCCATTTTACAGAAGGGGAAATACAGGTAGAAAGGAGGGGAAGTAATGTATTCAATGTCACATTGAGACAGTAGCAAGGCCATACATAGAGCTGTGGTCACTCAGTTGTCAGTCCTCTGCCTTTGCCATAAAAAAGAAGAAAAAAAAATCCTTCCTCCCCATGCACAATTAATGGCCATTCTTCCTGGCAGGAGGAGTCAAGCAGGAAAAGTCAAGCAGGAAAAGCACTAAACAATTCTGTTTTAACAGCAGACTCGACAATTGCCTGCATAATCAGAGCATTTTCATCTTATCCTTTTCATTTCCCTCCAGCTTTGGCTAAGAGGAGCCAAGCACAAATGAAGATGCATTTTTGGCACATTGTTTATCATGAATAATTAATTGTTCAGAATTTAGCATCCATTTTTATCACTTTTAACAATGATTTTTTTTTTTTAAGTTATCAGTAGATCTCAACACAATGAAAATTTTTCTGTACACACTGAAGTGCTCCTGGATTTATCCAAGCTGAACGAGTCACTCCCAGATTGAAAAGGGAACCTCCAACTCTGAGTGAGTTTATATTGTTGAAATGAAGCTAAGCAGGCAATACAGTAAGTGTAGATGAAATTGCATCCAGACTTTACTCAGAAGGTCAAACTAGAAACTTGTTGAGGGCCACATCTATGTGGCCGTCAACAGGGCAGACGGTAGCAAGGATAAGGGCAACCACATTTATAAGACCACGGTGTCAGCAGGCAATGCTGTATCATGATCCAGACAACTGACAGGAAATATAGGTTCCAGCAATGAACATGCAATGATTCTCTTCTGCCCGAGCTGAAGTCTTCACAGATCGTCCCTCAGAATTGGAGAGGTAGTCTGCCAGCCTTTGACTGTCCTTGAAATGGAGAGCCTCATGCACAGACACATGCATGTGCTTCTTAGGGACATACTGTGTACACTCCCTTTGGAGAGCCCTCATGTCTGTCTCACTGTCTCCACACACTCTGCTCAAGGCCCAACGCTATGGATGAAATTCCTTTCAGAGCCCATCAATGCCACTCCTTAATTGGCCGGGGTGTGTGCGTACAGAGCATCAAACCACACCTCATCAAGGGGGGGAGGGTGTCCACATGCTGTCTTCACAGCCCACTTCTGAGGCAAAATAACTCAACCTAGATCTACAATAACTGTACTGCAATGGTCCCCCAAAATCACCTGTACTGTAACCTTTAGGGGCTTCAGAACGAGCAGCCAGCTAAACAATGCTCCTTTAATCAGGATACATTTGTTCACTGGCAGGTACCTGAGGTCCTCATGGCTCTAGGTAGAAGATGCAAACAAGAAAGCAGCCAGAAACCCTGATGCACCAAGGGCTCCAATTAACTTGCTGATCCTAGTGAGGTGCTAACATCCTATTAACATGGTAGGTGCTGAGTGTGCACAAAGGTATGCTAAGCAAAGGAAATAAAACAGTTCAAGGAGAAAAAGGATGCTGGTGCCTACATGCAAAGGAAGTGCTTGGAACATACTTATTATCCAATCCCAGTGTAAGCAGCAATGTCAAGATTACATGTCTAAAACTGATCATTAAAGATCCATGTTGCTTTTTGCCAGCTGCTGCCATGACTGCATCTCAGCTTGGGTAACCACATTCTGTCTTCATTAAAATGCTCCCCCCTTCCCCCAGTCATTTCTGTTGTCTACAGAGAACCAATTCAGAACAGGTTCAAACAGAGCAGCTCCAGCCTACACCATTTCTTATTTGCCCTAGTATTCTTCACCTACTGTTCCTAACTTATGTATCTTGCTGTGCAGTTGTTAAGCAGTGATGTTTTCCACACCAGAGGTGGTAGAATTTCAATAGTGGGTTTAGTGATCCTATAGTTCAGGCAGCAGTGTGTAAAGCATGTCAGGATTCATTCAACATGAAATAGAATTCCTTAGATCCGTTCATCTCAGGACAGCATAACTTCCCTCCCGAAGATACAGAAGATCACCACATGCGTCTGACAAAGTGCTCCAATACGTCTGTTAGGCTGTAAGGTGACACAGGACTCTCACTTTTTAGAAGATCATATAATCACGTAGGCAAAACAGGATCTCAGCACACTCCAAACATTTAAGTTCTACTGCACCCCTACAAGTTGGATAAGAATTTTTCTTCATCTGAGATTTGCACTAGGTCTGAAGGAAAACCTGTGTCTGGGCCAGAAATAGTACTAGGACTCCTAATTCTGTACTTTAATCACAACTAGATCATCCTTTCCTGATGCAGGGGACCATGACTTGAGGAGTTTACGGTTTACAGCCCGTATAAAAGTAGCCTGACAAGTAGCTCACAGGCACAGCTCTCCCAGTGAGATGAAAGCATGCTGCTAGGACAGCAACAGGTCTCCCAACAGAGAGACCTTCCTTCTCTCCCTGCAAGTATCTGCAAGGGCAGGAAACTAGAAGAACTGATTTGAAAAGGGGAAGAGAAGAAAAGGGAAAAAACACAGTTATTGACTTTTTATAGTGTTTAGTTAATGAAGCACAAACTGGGGCGTTCTATATAGGCCATCTGTTTTGTCTTCAGTCAAGCTATTCCCCATAGCCAACAATTTTCAATGCAGACCTATCTGCATGCTAGCAAGCTAGGAACGAGTTCAGACCAGACACACGAAGCCTGATATGAAAGCATATCACACACTGCATCATTGCTTCCCTTCAGAAAAACCACAGACTAGATCAGTGGTTCTCAAAACTGTGGGTCTGAACCCCATTTTAATGGGGTTGCCAGGGCTGGCGTTAGACATGCTGGAGCCTGGGGCTGAAGCCAAAGTCCGAGTTCTACCACCCAGGGCTGAAACCCCTTCAGCTTCAGCCCTGGGCGGCAGGGCTCAGGTTTTGACTTTAGCCATGGGCAGCGGGGCTCAGGTTACAGCCCCCACCCGTACCCAGGGCTGAAGCCCTCAAGCTTTGGCTTTGGCCCTCCTTCTGGGCAGCAGGGCTCAGGCTTCGACCCAACTGCCATGCTTCAATCCCCCTTCCCAGGGTCGTGTAGTAATTTTTGCTGTCAGAAGGGGGACGCAGTTCAATGAAGTTTGACAAACGCTGGACTAGTGGAATAAGGGATGGATGGTTAATTATAGGTAGGGGTGGTAGCATTGCCTATTAAGGTTGTGCCACAATTCCTCATAAGATCCTGTTATCAGTTGCTTATACTTTGCCAAAACTAACCCTTCAGAGTGAAGTTTTCCATGTTGAGTGTGTCTCAGACCGAATTTTTTTTTTTTTTTTGGAGGGGGCGGGGGGAGAAGATGGACTCAGCCAAAATGTCTCAGCTGTTTCCAAGAATGAGGCTAGGAAAAATATGCTTTTCAATGATAAAAAGGTTTTGACAACTTTTTCATTGGAAAGCTCTAGCACCTTCATGCTTTGGAGAAGGGACTTGAAATTTGGCAGAAGTGGCTTGCGTTTCAGGGATGTGCTTTCTGCCATTTCTGGGAAAGTCCAACCAAATCTGTTATAAGCCTTTGTAAGTTCTCCCCCCAACCGATGCACTTTGCACATGATTAGTTTACACTTCCTAGAGTCTAATATCCAAAAGCCTCGGAAGACTTTGTCCTCACAGAGAATGCTCAGGCAGCTCACTCTCAGCTGCTAGTGCTAACCAGACTACGTATGCATCATCACCACAGAGCAACTTAGCATGTTCCCTCCAGTCCAGGGCTAGAGGGGCAAAGTCAGATTTTCCCTGCAATGCCTGCTCCTACATGCTCCAGTGTGAGGCTAGACACTGGAACAGACAGCAGGAAGCCCATCTCTCCTATGTTTTTGATGACCCCCTGGTGCCACCCAGGCAGCATGGAGAAGGAGACAGTCTGATTCAAGTGCCAAGGGGACAAGAGTCAAACCTAGGACAGTAGACTGGGACAAGAAGCCTGGGGCAGAGACTGAAACTGGAGACTGGAAAGGAGGAGGAGCGGGGGTAGAGACTAGGCTTAAAGAATACAGTGGCACAGTTGTGTCACTGCAGCTGTCCTACTGTAGCACTTCTGTGTAGACACTACCTATGCTGACGGGAGGGGTTCTCTGTTGCTGTAGGTATCAACCTCCCAAAGAGGTGGTAGCTATATCAACAGAAGATGTCTTCTGTTGACCTAGTGCTATCTACACTAGAAAATTAGGCTGTCTTAATGCCATCACTCAAGGGTGTAGATTTTTCACATCCAACTGACATAGTTAAACTGACTTAATTTTCTAGTGTAGACTAGGACTAGGGTGGTGGGCAGGGAGGAAACAGATCTGACAAGGAGCCAGGGGAGAAGACAAGACAAATCAGAGGGGAAGCATGGGTAGGGAGTCTAGGAATAGGGCCCAGTGGGGATGGGAAACATGAAAGGAGAGGAGCAGCGACTAGAGGTCACTCTTTCTTTCTCCAATCCCTTGCCTCATTCATAATACACCTTCCAACTAACGAGGTGGGGGTTTTACAGTTTCCTTCACTGCACACCCACAGCACAACTCCTGAATACTAAATGAAGCATGGGTCTTGTAGGAAAAAAAAAACAAACAGTATGTGACCATGTAATTAAAGACTATCAATGTGTACTCAAAAGGGCCAAATTATGGTTGCATAGGCAACTTTAATTCCAGCATCCCTAACTTTTACGGGCTTGACTTTGCAAACCTAATAATGTTCTGAACATAGGGGGGGGGTTTTGTGTGCAATTTCATAGACTGCACTAGTGTCCACAGTGGGCACTGAAGATCCTCCCTAACCCAAAGAGCATGCAGTTAGAGGTACAGAAGTCAAGAGATGTGGGTTCAATTTCTAACTCTGCCACAACTTCTCTGATGGTAGGAAAGCTACATATGGACAGATTTTTAGAAGTATTGGCAGCTAAAGATGCATGTTCCTAGTGGTATTTTCAAAAGCTTAAACTTCAGGAATTTTTGAAAGTCTCACTAGGCACTTAGCAATACAGATAGGTGCCTAAATACCTTCAAAAATCTGTACCTAGATTATTGGTTTGGTTTGGCTGTAACTTAATTTATTGCCAATTAACTTGAGTTAACAAATGTGCCTCTCCATGCTAATCTAGACAGCCACAAAAAGGTTTGTTTCAATTTGTTTCCCTCAGAGGCACTCAAATAACTTAAGTTACAACAAGACCAAAATCTGTGATCTAAGAAAGGCCCATAATCTGTGTTTTTGCTTTCTTGTCTGTACAGAGTCTAGGATAAATACCTTAGAGGAGTGTTGGAAAACTGAATCAAGTTATGTTTATCATTCATTTTAGGATCTTCCAATGGCAAGGGCCAAGAATTATTTACAGGGAACTCTGGGATTCAGATTTCATCTGTTTTGAACCAGCTTTCCTATACTGAGGTTATAGATGCAGCCAACTCATATTAAACAAGTGCAGGAAACCAGTTTACAGAAGTCATGCCAGCTGCATGTCCAGTAATACATGAAACAGATGTTTCACAGAGGTGTGAGGCTGGTGCAAACTCGTTTAAACACTATTGTAGCTACATTACATGAATCTAGGGTAAACCAGAACCATTAAAAGACAGTTATCTGTTCCATAACTGGCGTTCTTCGAAACGTGTTGCTCACATCTATTCCACAGTAGGTGTGCGTGCTCGCCATGTGCGCTGGTGCCGGAAGTTTTTCCCTTAGCAGTACCCGTACTGGGGAGCACCGCTGCGACCCCTAGAGTGGCACCTCTACATCACTCTATAAGGGGAGCTGCGTGCTCCCCCACCCTCAGCTCCTACTTGCTGGACAACTCTGATAGAGGTGAAAGAGGGCAGGATGTGGAATATACATGAGCAACACATCTAGAAGAACACCAGTTACGGAACAGGTGACTGTCTTCTTTGAGTGATTGCTCATGTGTATTCCACAGTAGGTGATTCCAAGCTATAGCTGTTGGAGATGGGTAGGAATTACAAGCTCCCAGGACGCAGTACCACCCTGCCAAACCAGGCGTTATCCCTAGCCCGGGAGACGACTGCATAATGCAAAGTAAATGTGTGAGCTGAGGCCCAAGGGGCTGCCCTACAGATGTCCAGGATAGGGACATGAGCTACGTAGGTAGCCGATGAGGCATGAGCCTTCGCTGAATGCGCCCCAATGATCGGTGGCAGGGAAACCCCTCCCAGATCATAGCACGTGCATATGCACGAGGTGATCCAGCGAGAAAGACGCTGGGTGGAGATTGGTTGCCCTTCACACACTCGGCTGAGGCAACAAAAGTTGCGAGGATTTCCAAAACGGCTTAGTCTGATCCAGATAAAAAGCCAGTGCCCTATGCATATTGACTGTGTGATGGCGGCCTTCCTCATTGGAGGAATGGGGCTTAGGACAGAGCACGGGAAGAAAGATGTTTGTTCCATATGGAAGGCGGAGACCACCTTTGGGAGAAATGCCGGATGTGGGCGAAGCTGGACTTTATCCCTGAGGAAGACCATATATGGGGGTTCCGAGGTCAGGGCTCTGAATTCAGAGACATGATGGGCCGAAGCGATAGCTATAAGGAAGGCTACCTTCCATGAGAGGTGAGACCAGGAACACGTGGCCAAGAGTTCAAAGGGAGGCCCTGTGAGGCAGACCACCACCAGGTTTCGGTTCCATTGTGACATGGGGGGGTCTAGCATACGGGAATGAATGGTCAAGGCCTCTCAGGAAGCAGGAGATCATGGTATGGGAGACCGAGTGTCCTTGCACCGGCGGGTGGAAGGCCGATATGGCTGCCAGGCGTACCCTGGCAGGTACCCTGACCTGACAGAGGTGGGTGCCAGCCCTTGGGTCCTAAGGGATAGGAGGTACTCAAGGATGAGCTGGAGCTCCCCGCTCCACATCTCACGGGAAAATCTGGTCCACTTCACCAGGTATGTCCAGAGTGTGGACGGCTTCCTACTTACCAGAAGGACCCACCTGACCTCCTCTGAACACCTCCCGTCCTCCTCATCTAGCCACTGAACAACCATGCTATCAGGTGGAGCCCTGCCAGACCAGGATGGAGGCGGCAGCCTCCATCCTAGGAGAGGAGGTCCGGGCAAAGTCCTGTACCAGTGTTGGCGGGCCCATGCTGGGGCTATAAGGATGATGCGCGCTTTGTCCGTTTTTACTTTTTGCAGGACTTTGCAAATAAGGAGAAATGGTGGGAAGCGTAGAAAAACTAACCAACCATTGCAGGAGGAAGGCATCTGAGATCACACCCTCCCCACTCCCCCCCACAGCAGAACCAGGGACAATCCTGGTTCTGGCAGGTTGCAAAGAGGTTGATCTGGGGAACTCCCCATTCTTGAAAGAGCCAGTGAGTGACCTCCAAGTGGAGCGACTACTCGTACTGAGGGGAGAAAACCCTGCTGAGGCGATCAGCTTGCGCATGCCCCAAGCCCACTCTAGGTACTGAAAACTACAAACGCTATTGAACTGAACTACTAAGGATGATTAGAAAGGCTGCAGCAGAGCCGGAGCATGAAGTTCCGACCACCTTCACTGGCAGCAAGAAGGAACTGAGGGTGGGGAGGAGTGTGCAGCTCCCCTTGTAGTGCGATATAGAAGTGCCACTCCAGGGGTCGCAGCAAGTCCTGCTAAGGCAAAAACCTCCCGCACCGGTGCACATGGCAAGCACGCACACCTAATGTGGAATACACATGAGCAATCACTCAAACAAAAATTTCAACTCTGGCAAATGAAGTGTAAAAATATAATTAGGAAGGCCAAAAGAGAATTTGAGAACAGTTAGCCAAAGGCTCAAAGGAATAGCAAACACACACAAAAACAAACAACCCACCACATACACCCACATGTTAAGTACATCATAAGCAAGAAGCCTGCTAAATAAGCAGTGGGGCTACTGGATGATCGAAATGTTAAAGGAGCACTCAAGAACAATAAGGCCATTGCAGAGAAACTAAATGAATTCTTTGTATTGGTCTTCATGGCTGAGGCTGTGAAGGAGATTCCCAAACCTGAGCCATTCTTTTTAGGTGACAAATCTGAGAAACTGTCCTAGATTGAGGTGTCATTAGAGGTGGTTTTGGAACAAACTGATAAACTGTAAAAGTCATCAGGACCAGATGGTACTTACCCAAGAGTTCTGAAGGAATTCAAATGTGAAATTGCAGGACTACTAACTGTGGTTTGTAACCTATCATTTAAATCAGCTTCTGTACCAGATAACTGCAGGATAGCTAAGGTGACATCAATTTTTAAAAAAGGGCTCCAGAGGAGATCCCGACAATTACAGGCCGCTAAGCCTGACTTCAGTACCAGGCAAACTGGTTGAAAATATAGTGAAGAACAGAACTGTCAGACACATAGATGAACATGATTTGTTGGGGGAAGAGTCAACATGGTTTTTGCAAAGGGAAATCATGACTCACCTGTCTACTAGAATTCTTTGAGGGGGGGGTCAAACATACATGTGCACAAAAGCTCTTAAGTAAGCAGTCATGGGATAAGAGGGAAGGTTCTCTAATGGATCAGTAGCTGGTTAAAAGACAGGAAACAAAGGGTAAGAATAAACTGTCAGTTTTCGGAATTAAGAGGCAAAATTGTGGTGTCCCACAGGGGTTTGTATTGGGACCAGTCTTATTCAACATATTCATAAACGACCTTGGAAAAAGGGATAAACAGTGAGGTGACAAAATTTGGAGATGACACAAAACTACTCAAGCAGTCCCAAGCAGACTGTAGAGAGTTACAAAGGGATCTCACAAAACTGGGTGACTGGGCAACAAAATGGCAGATGAAATTCAATGTTGATAAATGCAAAGTAATGCACATTGGAATCCCATAACCCCAACTATGCATCTAAAATGATAGGGTCCAAGTTAGCTGTTACCACTCAAGAAATATCTTGGAGTCATTGTGGATAGTTCTCTGAAAACATCCACTCCATGTGAAGTGACAGCCAAAAAAAAAAAATCCAACAATGTTGGGAATCATTAAGAAAGGGATAGATAAGATTACAAAACTATATTGCCTCTGTATAAACCCACATCTTGAATATTATGTGCAGATGTGGTTGCTCATCTCAAAAAAAGATATTAGAATTGGAAAAGATTCAGAAAAGGAGAACAAAAGTTATTAGGGGTATGGAACAGCTTCCATGTGAGGAGAGATTAACAAGACTGGGACTTTTTAGTTTGGAATAGAGACGACTAAGGGTGGATAGGATAGAGGTCTATAAAATCCATGATGGGCATAGAGAAAGCAAATAAGGAAGTGTCATTTACGCCTTCTCAAACACAAGAACTAGGGGTCAACAAATGACATTAATAGGCAGCAGGTTTAAAACAAACCAAAGGAAGTAATTCTTCACACAGTGCACAGTCAGTCTGTGGAACTCTTTGCCAGAGGATGTTGTGAAGGCCAAGACAGGGGTCAAAAAAGAACTAAATAAAATTCATGGAGGATAGGTCCCTCAGTGGCTACTAGCCAGGATGGGCAGGGATGGTGTCCCTAGGCTCTGTTTGCCAGAAGATGAGAATGGGCCACAGAGGATAGATCACTTGATCGCTATTCATTCCCTCTGAAGCACATGGCATTGGCCACTGTCGGAAGACAGGTTACTGGGCTAGACAGACCTTTGGTCTGACCCAGGATGGCTGTTCTTATATTAACTGGGGGAATCATTCCTACTGCAGCTTTGTTTATTTGTGCTGGCAAAGGGCAATCTGTGAAGTCATGAAGAAGTGTTGCATCCTCCTTAATGGATATACACATAGACAAGAGGACAGAGTTAATATTGCACATGCAGCACTGAACTCTGGCATGGCCTGACTTTTGAACACACACACTTGGTAGCCTGAATATACTAGCAATGTCTTTAAAAAATTGAATTACTACAACTCAGGGTAGTGCTGTGAACATCCACTTGCATGTTACAACACAGTCTCATTACTGCAACACTTTTCTTCAAGATCTTTAACATTTATTAATATTACAATAGCATCTAAAGCAGTGTTTGTCAAGTGCGGCCACCGTGGCTGCATGTGGCAAGTATTTCAGGAAAAACTGTCAGAGAGGCCACCAGCAAGAGTTGGTGGCCGTACTCTGAGGCCACCAAAAAAATTGTTATCTAAAGTTTAGGGCTCCCCTATGTAAGACAGATCCCAGCCAAATGTTTACAGTCTATACAGAGAAGACACAGGGGAGAAGAGAAACTGAGGCACGGAAGTGTGACATGACTTGCCTAATGTCACATAGGCAGTCAATGGCAGGGCCAGGAACAGGACCCAACAGACCTGTGTTCAAGTCTAGTGCCCTATCCACCAGATCACACCACCTCAGAAGTTTTGCTGAATCTTTACAGATGCCTCTGAATCTATTTAAAGCAGCTTTTGCAGAAGCAGGTTAGGTGAGATTCAATTTACTGAGTCAATTCATTAATTGCCAAGTATGTGTCATTCTGATTACTGCACATGCACTTTTGACTGGCATGCACACATACACACACGTATTTGTAAAAATCTTCCTCCATTTTATTGATTTAAGATATTTGTAATGCAAGTAAGTACATTTTATTTTTAAAAATAAAAAAAGTATTTTACATGGATGCATCTTTTTAAAATATATGGGTCTGATTCTGCTCTCAGTGGACTAAAATAAGGAGCAGCTGCATTAAAAACCATTGAAATTATACTGGTGCAACTGTGATCAGGTTTAGACCTCCTTACTCTGAAGATAGCACTCACCTATCCATGCCAAAAGCGAGAAGGGGGGGGAAGGAATAAATCTTGTCCTGGAAGGGAGCAGAACCCCCACCCCACCCCAAAAAATCAAGGGAACTATTGAAGTGACCCACTCTTACCAGAGCCTTTAGTCCAAGCTATAAACGATCCTAACCTAAGCCACGGGAAAGGTAACGAACTCCTCCCAACATCAGGAAAATCCCTGAAGTCTCATCAAAATCTTTTCTTTACAAAAAATAAATAAGTGGAATCCATGTCCAAATCGTACTTATAGTTCACATAAAGTGCTAGAAGGCAACTTTCAATCTCTGCGTAAAATCTGCGTGTGAAGTGCAGAGCCAAGCAAATTTTAAAGACTGAGGAGATGCTTCTTTCTAATGGAAGAACAACCCCCAGAAATACAAATAAAAGGAGTATATGCAGTTAGTTGTGATCAGCCATGTGAGCAAAGGAAGAGTATTATCTGAGAACAAACATTATCCTAATGCTTTTGAGAGATGCTCAGTAACTTAATTCTTCAGAAGATACTGACCAACTCCTCCACAGTCAGAACTAGAGTTCTGGTTGGCATCAGCCTTTAGTTCATTTGGGTGGGGCAAGGGAAAAAACCCAACCTACTTCTCTCAATTTCCTTCCTTTGATGATTCTTCTCCTCAGGTTTAGATTTGTGAAGAATTCTGGCCTTTTAAATGCTGAGATAGTAAACAGATCCTACCTAAGCAACAAGAACCCCTCATCCCTTCCAGGCTGGACGCATTAGAGATTAAAGTCTTCCACTTATCAGCAGTACAGGTAAACATATCACTACACCAGCATTCTCCAAGGATAAAGGGGAGTTCATTTTCCATCGCTCATTCAGCCAGGTCACTTTCTCTCCTGAGACTCATAACATGAGATTAGAATTGCCAAAGGGTGTGGTGGTCCTTCTGAAGTAACAGCATTATCACCACCAAACACCTCTCACATCTACACTAGTGACTAACCATTACTGACATGAAGTGAAATCCTACCTGCATTTAAATCAATGGAACCAGGATTGCACCCTCGGATTTAATACAAGCCTAGATACGAAAGGCTCTATATCTGCCCATAACCTATTTCTAAACCCATCTCTGGTCTATACTATAAAGCTTTAAAGACAAGATCCTTCCTAGAGAAGAAGGATATTATTAAGGTGCTGAACCGGTACTCAGGAGATCTGGATTCAATCCATGGCTCTGCTACAGACTTACTGTGTAACCTTGGGCAAGTTACTTAATCTCTCTGTACCCCAGTGCCTTATCTATAGAATAGGGATAATAATCCTTCCCTGCCTTATAGGAGTGTAGCGATGTTAAACCCAAAAATACAGATATGAGGTGCTCAGATACTGCATAAATAAGGTTAATAGAAAAAAGCATGCACACACACACGCGTTCTAAATAAAATATGTCCTTGAATTGGCTAAACAAAAAAGTTTTTTGATCAAAAAAGTTTTTTAAAGAAGGGACAAGTCTTTCACAATATTAATGTTTTAGAAAAGAAGAAAAAAGCAGGATAGCTGCTTCCAGATAATTCCTACACAGGTCTAGAGTTGGCACCTTTTCACTGAAGAGAGCAAGAGTCAGGCCTTGACAACATAATCCTTGTTTTCCCTCTACCGCATCAAGGAGAGGGAAAATGAAACAGAATAAAAAGATATCTTTTGGGAGAGACCAAACCATGCCTGGGAACATGTGCAAGAGAAATGTCAGCCAACACACTGCTCAGACAAGTACATTTATAAAGAGATGGGCCCAAATACACCCAGACCTTAGAGAAGTTCGGATGTGACCTCCACAGCCCAGACCCATTTCTAATACTATTCAGAAACCTTTTCTCCCCTTCAGTCACATTACTAGAGATGTCCTCATGAAAATAGCATTGATCAATCAGATTCCACTGCTTAGGGTATGGCTACACTTGGAATTTCAGAGTGAGGTCAGAGAGGCAGTGCTGGGAGAGAGCTCTCCCAGCGCTGCACGTAAACCACATCCTCTATGGGTGTAGCGTGCAGCGCTGGGAGCCGCGTTCCCAGCGCTGCCGCCCTGATTACACTGACCATTTACAGTGCTGTATCTTGCAGCACTCAGGGGGGTGTTTTTTCACACCCCTGAGCGCGAAAGTTGCAGTGCTGTAAAATGTGAGTGTAGCCATACCCTTAGTCTCACTACCTGAGCCCATAATCCTGTTTGTAACTAGAGACAAATACCCTCCCACCCCCACTCAGAAATTCAAATTGTAACCTTCCAGAAGTTTGGGAAGGTTTGACTCCTGGAGTGTGTTTTGGACTCATCTCTAGGCTGAATTCTACATTACTCTTAATCCTCACATTCTTCAGGGAGTAAGGGGAAATATTGGTGCCATAAAGGATACAGGATTCATTCCTCTATTTATAACATTGTGGTTACCATGATTATGAAGTCATGCACAGGGGATTGTGACTTCAGGTGGGGATTAAGCAGCCTGAAATGATTAAATCCTAGGGAACAGATTTTATTTAAGCCTCCCTAGTGATTAAATAAAAGGGGGAAGAGAAATACAGTGTAGCCAGAGCCCCTCATCCCAAAGAGTTATTACCAGCACAGAGAGAACATGATCTCTCCTGTTCTGTAATCACTAGACTAATCAGGACTTATGAATTCAGTAGCATTTGCTCACTGCAAGACCATGGGCAAGTCACTTACCCTTCCTCTCAGGTTTCTCCCTCTGTAAAACAGGGATAAGAAGTTACAGGTAATATTTTGTGGGTAGAACTCTTCTTTGCCTGTGAAAAGTTCTCTTAAAAATTAATAACTGGAAACAGACAGATACAAAATACAGTATTAAAAGTTATTAGAAAGGAAACTTGTGAGCAAGCCAATGATGCATAAAAAAGTTAGGAAAGCCACCAATGCTTCTGAACAGGAAAAATCAGAGATCACCACAAGGTCTGATTCTTAAAATCAGGTAAGAAAGGTGCATCAGATCGTTTTTTCCCCTACAGCGTGGTTTCTCAAACAGGGGTTGCCGCTTGTGTAGGGAAAGCCCCTGGCGGGCCAGGCCAGTGAGTTTACCTGTCCCGTCCGCAGGTCCGGCCAATCGCGGCTTCCACTGGCCGTGGTTCACCACTGCAGGCCAATGGGGGCTGCTGGAAGCAGCGGCCAGTAAGTCCCTCGGGCCTGCGCAGCTTCCAGCAGATCCCATTGGCCCGGAGCAGCAATTCTCGGCCAGTGGGAGCCACGATCAGCCAGACCTGCGGACGGGGCATGTAAACTCACTGGCCTGGCCTGCCAGGGGATTTCCCTACACAAGCGGCGACCCGTTTGAGAAACCCTGCCCTAGAGTATGTCATTTCCTAATGTTTTGTCCATACCAGTTTTAACCGCCAAAAACAGTAGATTTTTACTATCATTAGCCCTGAAAAGCCAGTCCATGGTGGAGCAATCTGGATTTTGTTCTGCCTTGCACATTAAAAATACAATTATCAGTTGATGTCTGATCGCAGAATCTTTATGATAGGTGATGCTGTAAGATGCAGAAAAACAGCTGGATTTTCAGATGGAGTTAAAAATATTAATACAACCCTTGGGGAGGGATAGCTCAGTGGTTTGAGCATTGGCCTGCTAAACTCAGGGTTGTGAGTTCAGTCCTTGAGGGGGCCACTTAAGGATCTGGGGCAAAATCAGTACTTTGTCCTGCTAGTGAAGGCAGGGCACTGGACTTGATGACCTTTCAGGGTCCCTTCCAGTTCTATGAGATAGGTATATCTTTGTATATAAGACTCAGTATTCAGACTAGCAAGACTTAAGACTAGGCATGTGAAAATGCTGAGGAAAGAACATTTTTTAGAATAATTTATTCTGAGCCACATTTTTTAAAAGGCAAATATGATGGAGGGCTCGTGCAAAGCATTTGTACGCCTCAACATTTTGAAAGGAATGCATGGCTCACATGCTCTTGAATCCGCTGTGTCCACTTTCTGGAGGTGTACGGTGGTGGTTTCAGTAAGGAAGGGAAATTTTAGGTGTTAGAAATTAAAGCAAATGACAAAAAGGATATAGTTAATCTAGAATTAGCCAAAGTCTGCAAACACAGCTAGGTTCTCAGACATTTCATTTCAGCTTGCTGAAATTCTGAACTGACTTTGGGGAATGGTATCCGGTCAAGGCCAATATAGTAAGTTTGGCACTATAACTAGCCTTATACATCTGGGTGCTCATTAAGGGTATTTTTGAAAGCACCTTTTTACCCTCTGCACAGCTTCCAGGCTACTGACCAGAGTCCTGCTGCCACTTTGCAGCCCTCCCCCCCAACCTGATTATGCACTGAATAGGCTAGGTCACAGGAGCTGATGCCCCACATGGATCTAGAAGAGCTACTTGATTCAATTAACATAAAATGGAGCACAGAATTGAAGTGACAGTACATTTGGTTTCTCCTATTTCCAGAATGGGATAACGACCCACTGGCAGAGCTGCCTCTACTGGGGACTTCTGACCATGTCTTAAACTCTCAGGTTCTGATCCTACAAGATAAGAGGCTCAGGGTTCTCAGTTTTCAGTGAAATCAATGAGAGCTGAAGGTTATCAGCATCATGCAAGACTGAGCTCTTTGATAACTACTAGTAAACATCACAACAGCAAAACAGACTAGAGACATCTGAATGCAGGTAGTCATACAAAAAATTCTCTCTGGATGTCTACTATTCATCTTTTCATCTCAACCTAGAACTTGGTGCACACCACCAAGAAGGAAGGATGGTCCAGTACCTAGGGCAAATTCAATTCCTTGGTCTGCCACAGACGTTGTGTGACCCTGAGTAAGTCACTTTGTGTGTCTTGGCTCCCCCATCTGTAAAATGGGGACAATAGCACTGCCCTACCTCACAGGGGTATTGTGGGTAACTACATTAAAGATTATGAGGTGCTCAGAGTACTTATGGCCCCAATTACTGTAATTAGATAAACAATGTAGCTGCTTGCCAGCTCCAGACAGGCTGCCACTGGGCAGGATGTGGAACCCTAGCTCTGGATGGTAGCAACTAAACAGAAGAGGCACCTCCCAGACTCTGCTACCCCAGGTTGGTTCTGCTTCCAATTGAAAGTCGTGTGTTTCACGTATCATGGAACATGAAATAAAGACACACAGCTGGCAACTGCAATTCACATGCAAGGCATGGGAGAGGGGCAATTCACTTGATAAAACTATTAGAGATCATGATTTTGTTAGTAACAACAGGACAGAGAACCATATGGCTTGTTTTAAGAGTTTGATAATGGAATACAGAGATATTCACCTTCATATTACCAGTAAAATCTGAGATCTTTATGAAAGGTAACAACATAAATCCAGCTTAGCAACTGACCAAAAGCTGTTGCAGTTCACCAGTCTGGTATGTGAAGTGAGCTGGTGGGTCCCTCTCCAATTCGTAACTGGTGCCCCCATCAGACAAAATATTATCATGATTTGCACTAACTGACCCATCTGGTCAGCTGTTCCAGTAAAGGGGTCAAGGATTGAATGGGAGAATGAACTCTTTTGACCCCCCTTCAACATGGCCATTTTGGGTCACACATTAGGCACGCTGGCTGGAGAACTTGCATTGCTGCTACTCATGCTGTAACTGTCCCACAAACAGATGCTTTCAACCTTCCAGGATGTCTATCAAGTTAATACCTTTCAGCAATACTGGAGGCAGATTTAATTTTAAAATTAAACACCACACTGGAGAGAACAAGCTATGTAGCTTGAAGTAACTAATAAAATTGCTCTAATTCCTCTTTGCTTACTGGCTATTTAAAATGTCCAATGGTAGCCAAACCTTAATAAATGGGAACACACTGGGGAGAAAAAACAGAATTATTGAACTGCAACAAACTGAAGAAAATCCACAAGATCAGGGAGGTATTAAAATTCTGGATCCGCTGACTGAAGCCAGAAAAGATTTTTAAAACCTCTTTGCATTAGAAGCAGCTAAAAAAAATATAAAAAAAACCAAACAAACAAAAGGCACAGCACGAGGGAAGAAAAGTTATGAATGGGATAATACTACTGGTAAGCTTTTGACTGCTGCTGTAAGTAGGGATAGAACCAACTTATGAATAGGTTAAAAAAATAAAAAAAGGGAGGGAGGGACTGCCTCTATGCAGTTATCTGGCTGAAATTAGACAGATTCTACAGAACCCAGTGAAGTTGGACTCTTCAGTGGTGAAACCTAAAGAGAAGAATAAGGCCAGCTGGACTTTTCTGAATTAAACAAAAACCCTTTCTTTCAAAAGCTGAGCCTGAGTCAAGACATACAGATTCAAATCCCACTTTCCCCAAAGTGAAGAAGTGTCCCAGTACATTATAGAGATAGAGCATAAAGCCAGGTCATGAAGTTCAGAGACAGATTCACCCAACACACTGCACACAATTTGAGCTCTGAACTAGATTTAATTGGTTTTCTTTACCTTTTCCTCACAAGAACAGATCTGGAAGAGTCCATAGATCTATAGCTCTCCCTAACCCCTCTCTTATTTCACCCAGCCTCACATCTGTCCCAAGCAAAAGGAGTCGAACTTCTCTGAAGCTTGGATGTGTTCTGATTCACTGTTTCAGTTTAGGCCCAAAACAGAAATGGACCCAAAAGGAAGTTCAGATGAACAATCAGGTCCAAACTTTCTCAAAGTTTTGGAGCATCCTAAGCAGCGTTCTGTTGGCCCTCTGCCCTCATTCCAATTTTAATTTTAAAAAAGGTGAAATTAAAGAATGCAATGTCACAATAAGATAAGACAAGGCCAGTACAACATACATGCACAACAACCCCACTACCTCCTACTGTTTCATGGGTGCATCCAAAGCACATTGATAAATTGGGGCTGTCAGATGAATACGTGGACAGCTTTGAAAAAACTGCATCCTAGATCCCCAATTCTAATGCAAAGAAAGTCACTGAGGCAACTGACTCACTGAGACAGTAGATATGATATGGCACCCTAACTGTTCAAGTGTACTAAGGCTGGTGGCAAAAAAAACCTCTCTGCTGAGGCTGTTTACAAGAGTGCTAATGCTGGATCAAATCCTGCTTCTTTTTGCTAGCCAGGAGGCTATACTATCTATACACATTATTTAAGCAATTACATAGTTTAACTTACATTTAGTTAGATTCTTAAATTTTTACTTTATTATGTTAAGTACCACCATTTTCTGTTTACTAGGTGATGACAATTATTTGGATGGAAATTCTAAGTTTAAAACGCACAAAAACTTTTTTTATTCAACAAAATTACTTTAAATATGCTGGATAGATAGGGACGTGTTTATTCAAACACATTTTGCCTATAAAATTGATTATTAAACAAAGAAAATATCTATATAATTAGTTACTTGAACTGATTGTTTCTGGTCATGTTTTTCGACTACTAATCTCATCCTCACATACCTAGTTTTTATTCATGGACTGGAATAAAATTCACTTCTTGAATGTCCAATTGGCTTAACTTTGAATGAATTAGTCACTGAACTGAACTAGAAGAATATTCTGTCTGTACCTGCACAAGAGGCTGCTGCTGGCCAAAGCTGGTTTAGCACTGCTACAAACTCTGATTTCAGGTGCTCAGACAGTCAGTTGAACCACTGAATTAGTGGAACTTTCTATAAAATTTGGCAGCAAACATGTACTGCTTCATTTGTTTGTGTTTGTATTTAATTTAAATGATTTTAAACAGATAATAAGTGTAGGTCTTAATATAAATTAAATTTAAAATTGTCAACCTAATTATAAAGATTTTTGCACCCTGGGGTTTGTAGAGAGAACCTCTGATTTACCACAGGTGAACTCCTATTTCTCAGGAGTTAATTTTATGGCATCTTTTTATTCCTTGCTTCATTTAGAATTTTGTTAATTATTTCTTACAAATGATTCCTCCTTTCAGAAGGACACTGCAGGCACAACTGTGTTGACAGGTTCATAATGGTGAGCTTGTTCATAATTTGTACCCCAGCCGTGCTTAGAAGCCCTAATAAAGACTGGACTCCCATTGTGCTCTGTACTGTACAGATATAGCTAGAGACAGTTCCCTTCCCTGAAGTACCTAACATTTAAATAGACTAGACAGATAAATGAAGTATCATCCCCATTTTTATGGGTGGGCAGCTGAGGCAGACAGACTGACTTACATAGGTTATACCAAAAGTCTGTAAGGAAAGCTGTAGATTGAACCCAGATTTCCCAAAAACAAATCCATTACCTTAAACTAAAAGACCATCCTTCGTCACAACCGAAACCCTGCAGTTGGGAGGGGGAAGAGGGGAGCAGGGCAGCTGGAACTCAGATTGCCCCAGTCATTTCACTGGGAAGTTCAAGTTTGAAAGAATTCCACCTTTAAGCGAACCCCCTCGCAAGTCCTTCTCACCCCAATATTTGTGGGAAACAAGACTTCCCTCTCCCTCCCCAGCTGCTTCTTCCTAGGCCAAGTATCCTGGAAAGTCTGCAAACCTTGCAGGCACTAGAGCATTTTCCATTATCACAGGACCCAGCCTAGGCTTAACTAGGTTGGACGCTCAGAGTAAAGTACATTACAGTTGCTCCTCCGTCAGCTGGTATGTTGGCTTTCCCTACAGCAGTGATGTCAGAATGCAGATGATTCTCCATTACTGGTCAGGAGATTGATGCATCTCCCATTGGAACGCCTCTGCATCCCTCAATTACATTGGTACGCGATTATAGTAGGTCCACAAAAATGCTGGAAATGTTTGTGATCCTGCCAGCCCTTCGTCTCCTCAAGCAAACTGTCCGAACACCAAAACAGAGATCTCTAATTTAGAGTTGGTCCCTACAGTATATTCCACAGCGTTTCTTATGGTCCAGTCTTGAATGTCCCATGCAATGGAGCATTCGCTGCTTGCTTTTCTTGGGAAACAGTTTAACACATCTCATAGTTAGGAAAACTTTTCTAGATGCCTAAATGAGCCGGTGTTATCCTTCTTTGGGCCACCCAAACCATTTTCTCTCTCTTGTCAGCATGAACACCTTTTAAATCTTAGTGGGGAGCTAGTCGTCGTCTAGCCAGGATATTGCATATTCCAGGGTGCATGTGTTAATTTACACAATGTCCTGTATGCTGCAGTTTTCACACAGGAATCTGAGCTTAGAAAAGTTAGTTACGAAGTGCCAAGTGCTTTCCTGCTTTAAGGGGCCACGCTCCTAAGGTCTCTCCCTCCGTCTTTTCTTAGCACAAACTTTTTGGGCATAAGCTTTTGCGGACAAAAAAAACACTTCAAATGAAAGCTTATGCCCAAACAGTTTAGTCTTTCAAAGTGTCACCGGACTCCTTGTTTTTGTGGATACAGCCTAACTCAGCTATCTCTCTGGTACTTAACACAACTGTGCAGCAGCAGGGTAGAATATTAACACGGGGCCTGGCTATAGCACTTGATGCCCCTGTTGCCCAAAAGCAATGCAGTCTTCTGAGGGAGGGCCTGGAGAGCCACTTGGCAGCTAGCAGCAGGTACACATTGCTGGGAACAACTATAGTTCCTCTTTAAAGGAAAAATTGCATGTTCTCCACTGCTCAATTCTCTTATTGCTATCGTGTGACATCTTGCCCTGCACAACTATTACTGCCTCTCTCCAGCCTGAACTAGCAGCAAAAAGCCAGGTTTTATCTTTCTGTGTGGGTTTTTGTTAAGTTTGAATATGCCAGGTTTTTTATCTGAATCAATTTTCTCAATGTGCAATCTTGCAGCTTCTCTCAATTCACACACAAGTCAAGGGGAGACAGAACCACCTGCCACCTTGCAGGATGGTGCCTGTAGTTCCTGGGGGGACAGAAGTCCACCAACTGGTACGAAACTCATGGCCATTGTTTACCGTGGACTGCACTGAACTTGAAAAGGAGCCATTCACCCATCTGCAATGCTCATTTCTGCTAATTAGTCATTTTGAAAACAGCTCAGTTGAATGTATAAGAGTAATTCTAGACTTGATGCTGCCAGGATTTACAAGCTGCTTGTACTGGGTAATTATACAGTATTGGAAGTCTCCCCACTAGACCATTTGAAACCATCCATTTTCATTTCCTCTCTCCAAACCAAAGAACAAACCCAAAAACCCAACCCACAAACCCCTTCCTAATGTTTAACCCAGAAAAACTAAATGCTTGCCCTGAAAACCATGTTTGTTTGATGAATACTGGTCGGGGGGGGGGGGGGGCGGGGTGTGACCTGGCAGACTCTCAACACCACTTTCAGTATTTTTGTTGAAGTGGCAGGGGATGCAGGCGCCAAATATAGCTAATGGAAACCTGAAACTGCACTCAGGTGCCAGGCCAGAGACTGTGACAAAGCAGATTCAGCAACAACAGGAAAACTGGGCAGTTAAGGAATTTACCCACACTTTGGTTTTTGATTTCTGATGTTGGAGCTGTCTTTTTCTGCACAGAACAGATGTGGCATGGACAACAGTAGTGCTAGCTTCCCCCACAATCTATCATCATGGTATCTACCTCTGCCTTAAAGGTGTTCATTCTCCATGGCTAATATGACCGTGGCCACTCAACAGTTATGGTTCTGTGATGTGGACAGCAGTCCACAAGGAACAGAACTGGGCCACCAATTCACTCTACACCAGGGGTTCTCAGAGGGTCATGACCCCCTCAGGGGTCGTGAGGTTATAACATACGGTCACAAGTACATGCCTCCCAGATATTACTTTTCACAGTAAACTTACTAGCTATTAACGAACATACAAATACCACTTTTCATAGCAGAGTTACCACCCATTGCCACTTTTTCTTCTGCACTGCTGCTCGCAGCAGCGCTGCTTGCAGAGTCACCCAGCTCTGAAGGCAGCAGTGCAGCCAGCAGAAGCACAGAAGTAAGGGTGGCAATGGGACACTAAATCTGTTGTGAAAAGTAATATTAACAAACATACAAATACCTCTTTAAAACAGTGTTAAATATAAATGTGTTTTTAATTTATGGGGGGGGGCACACTCAGAGGCTTGCTGTGTGAAGGGGATGGCCAATACAAGAAGTTTAAGAATCACTACTCTACACTAACCATCGAACAACCAACTTCAGATGGTAACAGTTTTCAATTATTATAGTTGATCCAAGGACTGGAATGAACAACCATGAAGTTGAGCTGGCAACCTAGAGGTGAAAAACTCCATATCCTATTCCACATCACTTTCAGCCACGCAGTATTCTGGATGCCTGCAGTACATGTGTCTATGTAGATGACCACCAGTTGGAACAGAGCTTCACAGAAAGAGAAGGCTCATGCACTGTCACCTGTCCAAATGCTAAAACATAGTTTAAACATAATACAAAGGGGTGCTAAGCGGAAGGAGGATGCATTGCTTGTCTACTGAGGGAGCAACCTCTCTACATCTAGTAAGAGAAATGAATACATGAGCTACTCTAATATGGAGCCAGCAATAGGGTCTTCAGAAACATGGGTGAACTAATGAATGAGAAACATACACCGTTATCCCTGTATCCAGCCTTATGTGAAGCACTACCTTCCCTGCTCTGCCTCTGATACAGAAAAGTCTTTCCAAGGTAACTGTGTCCTGCACATTCACGTCTGAATCCCTTTATCCCTCACACTGTAAATGGGCCCTGAGGAGCACTCTTCATATTACACCTCTACCCTGATATAAACGTGACCCAATATATACACAAATTCGGATACAATGTGGTAAAGCAGCATTCCGGAGGGGCGGGGCTGCGCGCTCTGGTGGATCAATGCAAGTTCAATATAACGCAGTTTCACCTATAACACGGTAAGATTTTTTGGCTGCTGAGGACAGCGTTATATTGAGGTAGAGGTGTACTTGTGCCTATTCACTTAAACCGGAGTGGCCAACCTGAGCCTGCGAAGGAACCAGAATTTACCAAGGTACATTGCCAAAGAGCCACAGTAATACATCAGCAACACCCCTGCCCCCATTAGCTCCCCCGCTGCCAGTGCCTCCTGCTCACCGGCAGCCCTGCCCCCTCCTTCCCTTCCCACACCTCCTGATCAGCTGTTTAGTAGCATGCAGGAGGCTGGGGAGGGGGTTGGAGGAGTGAGGGCACTGCAGGCTCAGGGGAGGGGACAGAAAGGAGTGCAGTGGGGGCAGGGTTGTGGCAGAGCCAGGGGTTGAGCAGTGAGCACCCCCCAGCATACCGGAAAGTTGGCTCCAGCCCCAGAGTTGGTGCCTATACAAGGAGCCGCATATTAACTTCTGAAGAGCCATATGTGGCTCTGGAGCCACAGGTTGGCCAGCCCCGACTCCAGCTGTCGTCAGCTACCAGGGCAGCCCCTACGTTAAGGCTGCCGACAGTCTCTTCCTGCATCAGCTCTTGTAGTAGTGCCCACATACAGGAGTAGTCATCCACCCAGACCTACCCAAGTTAAGTCTGTAATAAATTGTGTCTAAAACGAATTTAATAGGAATTGCTTTATTGGACTAAGCAGCTGCTAGTCCAGTATCCTTTGGGTCAGTTACTAGTACCAGCTGCCTCAGGCTAGGTGTAAAAAGCCTTGCAATAGGCAGTTATGAGATTGCCTCCCCCAGGGCAAGTTTCTCCTAGCCTCCTTTAGTTAGAAATGGATATGTGCCCAGATACAAGAAATGCAGACACACTGGCAACCAAGTGCTGTGATAACAATATAAGCGCCCACACTGATTATTTTTTGATTGCCAAATAGTTTGCTCTATTTTGTACAGATGGTTAATACTACTACAAACTTTGTCAAGAAACTATGCTATGGATTTGCTGAGGCTTAACCCCTAATAGAATTGTTTTCTTACGTGCGGGGGCTGGGGGGGGGGGAAGGGAGGGAGGGAGAGACCACCACAAATCCCTCTCCATGTGGAATCCACACTGGCCTGGAAAACAAGTCAAGTATATCTTCTGGCAAAAATATACTTTAATATCTATTGTTGAGCCCAGATGCAACCACCAGGGCTCTTTTCCACTATAGATGGAGCTTCAGTAACTGTTTCATTTCTCAGGGTTGTGTATCATATCCTGTGTTCTGACTGATGAAAAAGTTGCTTGTTAACCTACCAGAAAATGACTGGTTTTTCCAATGCAGCCTCTCGGCTCTACACTGGAGCTGACTATACAAACTGTTCCTTACAGTTCTGGAAAGTGTTGAACACAGTATGTGGTTGATTTTTATTTTTTTGGTCTTTTTTAGAATTAGCCTGTTTCATTGGTTAACGGTCAGTTAGTTAAGGCTTTTATAATGAGCCTTGGCTTCTCTTAGTTTAAATGTTTGGGACTGACTGGGTTGTTGATTTGTATGGTTAGGTAGGAGGATTTTTCTTCTAGTGATGGGAATGATTGCAAATACTCTCTCTTGAAGGACTTCCTCAAAGGTGTGGTAAAGGAATATTCTTATGTCTGGCTACCTACTGTGGAGCATCCAAGCGAGATGGCCTAGCATTTGTTTGAAAATACCTCAGCTTCCTGAAACCACACAATCAAATGACAGCACAGCTGTCTCAACCTTTCATATCTTTGTGGTAGACAAACTGAATACAATGCAGTTACAGTCTATGTGTTTCAGATGAGACCTTATTAACCTATGGCCTCTGTTCTTGGTTAGCTGTTAAAATCCCATGGCCCTTTTGGCCACAATAAGCATTTGTCTGGTGTCTTTACCAACACTGGTAAATTCTGCCCAAAGTGCTGGTTGGTTTCTCCCCTATGGCTCAGAGGTGAGCTTACACTCCAGAATATGAAGGGGCGGGCAGGGTGAGACAGAAAGCAGCTACATCATGGAAGATGCTTGCTTATAGTGGCAGACGACTCATTTCTGGGGAACCCAGGGGCATGACTCATCAAGCAGGGAGGAATCGGGGAAACAGTCATGTTCTGCAGCATTTCTCTTATTTCAAAGGCCTGATTCTCCACTCTCTTGCACCAGTACAACTGCACTGATTTCAAGCTGGCATAAAAGAGTGGAGAATCAGACTCACAAAGCAGTGCAATACATTCACAAGACAACGTATGTTTTAATTCACTGCTCAGAGAAGCAACTTAACTGAGGCTATGATAAATTGCTGAGGGATCATCTCTGTACCTGGGACAAGGGAACAGGCCAATGCCAACCCAACTCTGTGCTAGCAGTGCCAGGGTAAGTAGAGGCACAGAGCAGTCCACTTGATTTCCACTTTTTTTCCTGCTGTACTCCACCATTCTTTGCTACCATGCAATGAAAGGGGGCAATGGTAGTGGATCCTTGCCAGAGTATTTGAAGCACTGTGAGGGCTGGGAAAGTTAAAGATATATTTTCCCCCTACCTGCTGAGAGGGAGATCCCTTCAGATATCAGCACCTGTGCAGAAGGACTGACATCAACAGATGGTCCTTCCTCCAAGATAGTGACATGTTTGCTCCTAAACAAAAATGCTGGCAGACTGAAAGCATGTTACTAAATGCTAAATTCAGAGTAGAAAGTAGGGAAAGAGAAACTAGTTCTGAAAAAGGGGGACTGTATAGCATCTTCTTTAAAAAAAAAGAAAACACAGAAGTGACGTATGATATCCTTGGTTAGGTTGTTGATGCAGATGGAACTCAGGACCGCTGAATGTAAAAGCCCGCCCCTCAACTCTTGACACGAAGGATCAGGTCCCCGAGAGAAAGAGACTCTCGGGCTGTTACAGGGTGGACACTGTCTTCAAGAAATGCATGTAGACTCCTTCCTTACCAGCAGGCTAACAAGCTATGACATTGTTAGCTACAATCTTCATGGAAAACATGTCAAAGCCATGTGTGTGAAATCAAGTATTGATTTTGTGGAAGCCCTACCAACCATTTCACTTCACTGTGACATTGTAAGTAGGTCAGTTTAAAATTGTGAGTATTTATAAACCTCCTGATGAAGCTTGGGAACCCACACCTCTACCGATATTTCAACATCTACCCATCTATGTTGGGGACTTCAACTGCCATCACACCTCATGGGGCTACAAGAAATCTGACAAAAATGGACCAGATGTCATATACTTGGCTTCTATAAGTGAGCTGTATCTCTTGCATGACCTTAAGCAGCCAGCAACCTTTCTTTCTGCACAGTGGAAGCAGGGCTAATCCCTTGACCCCTGCAGGAACCCAACTGTTATCAGACTTCTGTGGAGTTCATGGAAAAGCTTCCCACACAATCAGCACCACCCCATTCTCACTCAGATCAGGGAGATGATTCTCATAGTAATCTCTAAACTGGATGACTAGGCAACAAAATGGCAGAAGAAACGCAATACTGATCTATGCAAAGTAATGCATAGTGGAAAAACAATCACAACTATACATACAAAAATGGTGTCTAGGTTAGCTGTTACCACTCAAGAAAGATCTTGGCTTCATTCTGGATCATTCTCTAAAAATATCAACTCAATGTGCAGCAGAGCACTCAAAAAAGCTAACAATGTTAGGAACTAGTAGGAAAGGGATCAATAACAGTAATACATAAATCTATGGTACATCCACACCTTGAATACTGCATGCAGTTCTGGTTACATCATCTAAAAAAAATATATTAAAATTGGAAGAGGTACAGAGAAGGGCAACAAAAATGATTAAGGATATGGAACAGTTTCCATATGAGGAGAGATTGAAAAGACTGCAACTGCTTAGCTTGGAAAAGAGACTACTAATGGGGAATATGACAGAGGTCTATAAAATCATGTATGTTGTGGACAAAGTGAATAGCCTCGCGTAGCTGTGGTTCAGTTCCTCATCTCGTGCTAGTCTACCAGGAGGACCTTCCAGAATCCACATTGCTAAATGGCTAAAACGTGTGATGGTGTGGTGCCTACCCAAGACCTTTTGGGCTTTTTTTGTTTGTTTTTTTAAATACATCTCTTATCTTCCTACTTTATATTTTGAACCTTTTTCTAGCTTTATTGTTCTACTTATCCATTTGCTAATAAGCCCACCAACTTGTCAGCAGTAGCAGTTCATCAACTCCTTTATATGGTTCAGCCATTATAGGGAGACATGGACCCATTCTGATACTGTTATATACACATCCATGTACCATCATTCCATTTCCAAGTCTCTGCGGTATACCATTACTGCATAAGCAGGGGGAAGAACATGTACACATTTCAGTCTGTAAACAGCGAAACATTCTGTTTCAGGTGGGAACCTTTCCCGGATCCTGAGGAGAATTTTCATTATTTTCCAGAAGCTGAGACATTTCTTTAAACATGAAAATCATCACTGTCCCACTCACTGACAACTCAAGGACTTTTCTATTTTTGATTAGAGATAATACATGCCAGAATTACATTGAGGATAAACCATCTGTAATTCCCCTCTCCCCTGTACATGACTGGTATATGCTGTCAGCTCTTATTCCTTTTGTTATAACTCTGTACATTGTGACTAACAGACTTGGTAGGTTTTTTAAACGCAAATTTTGTGCTCATGATGGTGGATAAAAATTGGTTGTTTTTTTTAAAAGCAAAATCTAGATTTTTTTAATTTAAATAAAAGATTTGATTGAAATGAAATACTTTTAAATAAACCTATTTAAAAATAAAATTAAAATTGTCAACCTATGTTAAGACCTACACTTACTATAAATCTATTAAAATAATTTAAGTTAAATAAAAAAATACTAAGCAGTAAGTTTGCTGCTGAATTTTAAAGAAAGTTCAATTAGTTCAGTGGTTTGAGTAACTGTCTGAACACTGGAACTAGAGTTTGCTGAAGTACTAAACAGCTTTGGCCACCAGCAGTTTCTTCTGCAGGGGCACAGAAAACATTTTCTTCAATTAGTTCAGTTCAGTGACTAAGGCCACGTCTACACTACGGGATATCATCGAATTAGCTAAAATCGGTTTTATAAAACTGATTATAAATTCGATTCATGCGGCCACACTAGGCACAGTAATTCGGCATTGTGCGTCCATGGTCCGAGGCTAACGTCGATTTCTGAAGCGTTGCATTGTGGGTAGCTCTTCCGTAGCTATCCCATAGTTCCCGCAGTCTCCCCCGCCCCTTGGAATTCTGGGTTGAATCATTATTGTCGCCATGGAGCCCGTTCAGCTTTTTTTTTTTCCGGCACCGTATGTGTACTGGATGCCGCGGACAGAGAGAGGCGATACTCCAGCGCTACACAGCAGCAATTCACTTGCTTTTGCATGATAGCAGAGATGGTTACCAGTCGTTCTGTACCGTCTACTGCCGGAGTAAACTGGCAATGAAATGACGGTTATCTCTCCCCCTCTGTACTGTCCGCTGCTATCATGAGTGCCCCTGGCTGAAATCGGCCGGGGGCGCAACGCAAAAGCAAAATTGGGATTGACTCCCCGAGTCAATCCCTCCCTTATGGTTTCTAAAAATAGAGTCAGTCCTGCCTAGAATAAGGGGCAAGTGTATTAGAGGACCAGTGTATCAGAGAGCACAGCTGCTCCGTGTCAGTATTCACAGGGGTGCCCCTGCAACAACCCCACCCGTTGCTTCCCTTCTCCCCAACCTTCCTGGGCTACCGTGGCAGTGTCCTGCCCATTTGTGTCATGAAGTAATAAAGAATGCAGGAATAAGAAACACTGATTAGTGACATAAAATGAGGGGGAGGCAGCCTCCCGGCGCGATGATAGTCCAGGCAGGACATTAAGCGGTGTGGGGGGGAGAGGAGCACAGCATGCTGCTGCTATGACAGTCCAGGCAGTACAGAATCTTTTCTTTACACAGGAAAGGGAGGGGGCTGATTGAAGCTCAGCCCCCAGTTGCTATGATGAAGACGGTTACTAGCCGTTCTGTCCTATCTACTGGGAGTGACCAGGAATCATTCCTGTTCTTACCCAGGCGCCCCATATTCAGTTAAAAGCATTGGGAGCACTCAGGGGTTCATGAGGACAGTTACCAGTCCTATTGCACCGTCTACCACCGGGAGGAGAGGAGCGGATAGTGCTCTTCACTGCTGCAGCATCGCGTCTACCAGCAGCATTCAGTACACATAGGGTGACATTGAAAGAAGTCAAGAAATGATTTCTTTCACTTTTCTTTCATGTGGTGGGGAGGGGGGAAGAAACTGAGGAGCTATTCCCCGAACCACGCCAGACACTGTGTTTGAACCTACAGACGTTTGAACCTACAGACATTGGGAGCTCAGCCAAGAATGCAAATACTTTTCAGAGACTGCTCCGGACTGTGGGATAGCTGGAGTCCTCAGTACCCCCTCCCTCCCTCCCTGAGCGTCCATTTGATTCTTTGGCTCTCCGTTACACTTGTCATGCAGTGCTGTGTAGCCTGGAGATTTTTTTCAAACGCTTTGGCATTTCGTCTTCTGTAACGGAGTTCTGATACAATAGATTTGTCTCCCCATAAAGCGATCAGATCCAGTATCTCCTGTACGGTCCATGCTGGAGCTCTTTTTGGATTTGGGACTGCATCGCCACCTGTGCTGATCAGAGCTCCACGCTGGGCAAACAGGAAATGTAATTCAAAAGTTCCCGGGGCTTTTCCTGTTTACCTTCCCACTGCATCCGAGTTCAGATTGCTGTCCAGAGCGGTCAGTGGTGCACTGTGGGATACCGCCCAGAGGCCAATAATGTCGATTTCTGTCCACACTAATCGTAATCCGATGTTAATATCGAATTTAGCGCTACTCCTCTCGTCAGGGAGGAGTACAGAAATCGATTTAAAGAGCCCTTTATATTGATATAAAGGGCGTTGTAGTGTGGTCGGGTACAGCGTTAAATCGATTTAACGCTCTTTAAATCTATTTAAACGCGTAGTGTAGACCAGGCCTAATTCATTCAAAGTTAAGCCAACTGGGCATTCAAGAAGTGGGAAAGCTAGTTTTCCTCTTCCACTCTATGAATAAAAACTAAATGTGAGCGAATGAGACCTACTAGTCTGAAAATCTTGAAGAAATTGTGACTGGAAACAATCAGTTCAATTAACTAACGACAGATATTTCCTCTGTTAAATGAATCAGTTTTAAATGAAAAATGTTTTAATAAACATTTTTCCTATGTATCCAACACATTTAAAGTGGTTTTGTTTAATAAAAATATTAAATGCTGTTTTTGTAAAATTTCAACTGAATTTCCACCTAATGAGAGCCTGACAAAAGGGGGGGGGGGGGGGGGGGGGGGGGTGTGCTTGTTTGCTAAAAAAAAGTCATTCTAGTAAATAAAGTGTAATCATTCATCATTTTTTCTAGCGCAAATTACAAATGTAAATTTTTTTAACTTAATGTTTGTTCAGATTTTAAAAAACTATGTAACTGCATTTGAATAATGTAAACAGATCCTACTGTATCCTCCTGGTTAACAAAAGCAGCATCCAATGCTCTAGAGAGTCTCCTCACGCGTCTCTCCGCAGCACGCGCGCCTGTGTGATTGTTATTTATATAATATGTGGGGGGGGGGGGGGGGGGGGAATCAACCTCTTTAGGAAAGTAACTAAACAGTACAAATGAAAAACATGATTAAAATCACTGATTTAAATCCACGTTTTCTGGTATACACATATCTAATCAACCCTGACAAACCTCATATCAATTTCTACACTCCTCCCTAGACAAAAGATCTTGAAAGCCTAGTCCAGGAAAAAACAAAACAAGAAACCACAACACAAACCCCAAAAGCAGTATCAGTCTGTTCATGCAGCAGCAGAGACAAACCAGAGCTAATCATGCAGACTGCCTTGATGCTTCTCTCTCTAGCATACCACCAGGTATAGCCTAAAAAAATAATCAGACCTGACTAATTCATAGCTTGGCCAGTCTTTACATCTGGGTATCTGATAACATGTCTGTGCCAATGATTTATTAACCCAGAGATTTTTCCCTCCCACAACCTGAATAAAAACAGGCATTTTGCAAACTGATTGAAATTAACCACAGCTCACTATATTCAGCTAATAAGTCTACTCGAGAGAAAATCTTGAGGATTATCCAAGTTTGCCAGTTTATTATGCATCATCAGTCCTAAAATATACTGTATTAATGTCTTCTGGAAAACAGACAATAAATTGCACCATTTGGGAGGATGCAGCTATAAGCAGCCCACAGCAATACATGCTGATCTGGTGTTTACTGGGATGAGGGCAGAATAAAGCCTGTGGTTCTAACCTGAGACTAATTGCATGTATCAACCACTGTGATTATATTATTCATAGATTCTAAGGACACAAGGGAGCACTGTGATCATCTAGTTTGACCTCCTGTGTAACACAGGACAGAGAACTTCCGCAAAATGATTCATTTGAACTAGATGTTTTATCGAGATATCCAAACTTGATTTAAAAACTGCCAGCAATTGAGAATTCACATACTCATATAAATATACTGAGGCCTAAACTTATACTCCCAAGTCAACTGTTAGGCTACATAAAAAGAGGCGACTTGTTTTCAAAGGTGATGAACTCCTGTAACTCTTTTAGACTTTTACTAGTGGTTGTGGGAGCTCAGGACCTCTGAAAGGGGACAAAATGTATTCAGGCACTTTTATGTAGGTGCCTAAAAACAGATTTGAGAGTCTGACTTCAGGCATTCTAATGAGAGAGGACTATCTATTGATGTGGTACGAAGGCTTTATTACTGACAGGTGGTGAGGCCATAGGCAGATATGCTGGTCCTTTAAACAAGCATTATAGACCTTTTATACCTCATTAAATCATGTGTACTGAACATATCACAAATCTTGCAGAAAAATAATTTTATAAATTTTACTTTCTGGCTGTACAAGTACTTATCATGAGTCCGAGTGTCCAGAACTTAGAGGAAGACAGAAATCACAACCAATGCACATTTTGATTAGAGGCTTCTAAAGGTTATTTAAAGTAGCTTTTGCACACAGAATATCACATCTTTAAATTTTGGTGTTTTGAGACTTCCAAGGGACAGAAGAAATGTTAGAGGCAGTGGACTGGAGACTGGACTTGGACTTAAAAGGGCCAAATTCCACACCTGATCCTTCAACTCACCTGCTGTGTAATTTGGATGAGTCACTTCCCCTTTCTGTGCGTCCATTTCTCTTCCCACCCTTTGCTGGATTTAACAATTTAGATTGTGAGCTATTTGGGGAAGATACCATCTCTCACTATGGATAGGCTTAGAAGGATTAGATTTTTATCTGTAAATATCAATTTCACCAAAAAAAAAAAAAAAAAAAAAACAAATCAAAAAAATACTTCTGTCGATAATCAAAATTTACAGATAAGCAAAGAAAAAAACCTTGTTTTTGAGAATTTAAGAGTTTCATTTAAGGATACTTACTTTGTCAACATCACATATCAAATATAAAGTTTTTACTACCATTAATAAATTGTAACTTTTTGAATCTCTGTCACTAAATAGTTGTCTGACCCACCCAATGTTCCACAACTGGGAGAATTTATATCTATAAAAACAAAAAAAAGCTTCAACATATTATACAAGTGATGAAAAAAAAAAATCTGCCAAGCCTGGCTGTACAGTGCCTTACACAACAGAGCCGTGATGATGCATGTAATACGAGTGACCATTTATATTATTGATATCAATATTACAAATTGCAATAAATCTTACAAGATTTGCCATGTAAGGTATCAGTGGAAAAGTTAAGATTTGGTAAGCACGACAACCTTGTCTATACGTATGCATCATCTCTGTATGATGGAGTTATACATCTGTGATATATGTGCATCTCAAACCTGTGCTGTGTTTCTGGGGGACACCCCCAGACAGATTGGCATCAGCATTATCTAGTCTGTTTGAAGGAGTATCAAGGGCAATTGGCTGTACAATTAACCCATTGAGAGAAGCTGGGGGCTACACCTATGAGTCAGCAGGACACATAGGGACATGTCTGTAGACAGGAAACTCCTAGAGTTTTTTCATTCCATGCACTGTGAGTTTATGTTTGGGAGAAAGAATGTATAAGCCACATGGCAAAGAATATAAAAAGGAAGCTGCATTTTCTCCATTTTGTCTTCAATCCTGCTTCTTACCTCTGGAGGGACTTTGCTACAAACTGAAGCTTTGCACAAAGGACTGAGACACATCCAAGCTCTGGATGTGTTCCAGAGGGACTTTACAAGCCAGCAAACTTACCAGTGCTGCTAAGAACCTGACATGTGGACTATGAAGTCCTACGAATGTAGCTGATTACTTTGACCATTTAACAACTCTCCTCTCTCATAATAAAACCATTAGTTTTAGATACTAAAGGACTAGCTGGTAGTGTGGTATTTTGGGCAAGATCCAAACAGGTATTGATCTGGTTATGTGGCTGGCCCTTTGGGGATCAGAACATTTTCTATAGTGAATAGACTTAAATAATTTCTCACTTTACTAGACCTATTTGCTGATTGGGAATCAGAGACTGGAATGCAATAAAGGGGGCTTCTTGATAACCAGTGGGGGAAATCAGGAGCACAGTTTGTGATTGGTTGGTGACTAACTTGTGTTAACCACCAGTTTTGGGGGAATCTGCTCTCTTCCCAGTCTGAGGTGTGGGCTACTCAAGGTACCTCAGGTCACGGGAGCCCCAATCTCTGTTGGGACTTCTAAATGCTACAATGAAGAATAGAAGAAAGTACTGTCTGTTCTTGTGACAAACTGGAATCTTCCCTTTCCAGTCATACAGATCCTGCTTCTAGTCCTGATGGTCTTGCTACACTGCACCTTAAACATATCACTGATACAGGGGTGAATATCGCCTGTTCTGTCTCTCAGAGCTGTGTACTACTTCTTGGGTTGACGGAGGGATTGCCACATTTAAGGGTGAGAAGGCTGAAGAAAAAAATGTTTTTTTTAATTTAGCTTGTAACAAAACCACAACCAAAACTAGCACTGTTTATCTAACAAAAGAGATTATCAACAGCACAAGAGTAAACAGTGTAAGAAAAATGGGAAATATGGCAAGAGATACCACCTGGCTTAACCAGGAGCTCTTCGATGATCTGAAACTCAAAAAAGAGTCCTACAAAAAGTGGAAACTAGGTCAAATTACAAAGGATTAATACAAATTTGCAGGGACAAAATTAAAGGCCAAGGCACAAAATGAGATTAAAGTAGCCAGAAACATAACAGGTAACAAGAAAACATTTTACCAACACATTACAAGCAAAAGGACAACCAAGGACAGGATAGACTCATTACTCAATAGGTGGGGGGAGAACAACAGAAAATGTGGAAATGGCAGAAGCGTTGCATGATTTTTTTTTTGTTTTAGTTTTCACCAAAAAGATTAGTAGTGATTGGATGTCTAACATAGTGATTGCCAGTGAAAGTGAGGTAGGATCAGAGACTAAAATAGGGAAAGAACAAGTTAATTATTTAGATACAGATGTCTTCAAGTCACCAGGGCCTGATGAAATACATCCTAGAATACTCAAGGAGATGACTGAGGTGATATCGGAGCCTTTAGCAACTATCTTTGAAAAGTCATAGAAGATGGGAGAGATTCCAGAGTACTGGAAAAGGGCAAATATAGTGCACTTCTATAAAAAGGGAAATAAGGACAACCAATCTGCAAACACGTAGAAGGTAATAAGGTGATAAGTAACAGTAAGCATAGATTTGTCAAGAACAAATTGTGTCAAACCAACCTAACACTTTCTTCAACAGGGTGACCAGACAGCACGTGAGAAAAATCGGGATGGGGGGGGGGGTAATAGGCACCTATATAAGAAAAAAGTGCCTATTACCCCCCCGCCCCCAAATATCAGGACTGTCCCTATAAAATCAAGACATCTGGGTCACCCTACTGGGGGGTGGGAGAAGAGAAGCGGTAGATGTGGTATATCTTGACTTTAGTAAGGTTTTTGATACTGTCTCGCATGATCTCCTCATAAATAGGGTCTTACCAAATTCACAGCCATGAAATACATGTCACGGGTTGTGAAATCTGGTCTCCCTTGTGCATTCTGTTTTTTGTGTGCTTTTGCCCTACGCTATACAGATTTCACAGGGGAGACCATTTCTCAAATTGGGGATCCTGACCCGAAACGGAGTGGCAGGGGAGTCGCAAGGTTATTTTAGGGAGATGGTGGTATTGCCACCATTACTTCTGTACTGCCTTCAGAGCTGGGCAGCCAGAGAACGGCAGCTGTTGACTGCGTGCCCAGATTTAAAGGCAGCACCCCACCAGCCACCCTTACTTCAATGTTGCAATACCATATCATGCCATACTTACTTTTGCGCTACTGCTGGTGGCTGTTCTGCAGCAGCAGCTCCTGGCCAGGAATGCAGCTCTGAAGGCAGAACCACCAGTAACAGTGCAGAAGTAAGGGTAGCAGTACTGAAATCACCCCTACAATAACCTTGTGACACCCCCCCCCCCCCCCAACAACTCCTTTTTGGGTTAGGACTCCTACAGTTACAACACCATGAAATTTTAGATTTAAATAGCTGAAATCATGAAATTTATTATTTTTAAAATCTTGACTGTGAAATTGACCAAAATGGACTGTGAATTTGGTAGGGTCCTACTCAAATCATGGAAATACAACCTAGATGGAGTCACAATAAGGTAGATGCATAACTGGTTGGAAAATTATTCCCAGAGAGTAGTTATCAGTGGTTCATTGTCAAGTTGGAAGGGCATATCCAGTGGGGTCATGCAGGGATTGGTTCTGGGTCCGGTTCTGCTCAATATCTTCATCAATGATTAAGATAATGGCATGGAGAGTACGCTTATAAAGTTTGTGGACGACACCCAACTGGGAGGGTTACAAGTGATTTGGAGGATAAGATTAAAATTCAAAGTGATCTGCACAAACTGGAGAAATGGTCTGAAGTAAACAGAATGAAATTCAATAAGGACAAATGCAAAGTACTCTATTTACAAAGGAACAATCAATCAGCTGCACACATACAAAATGGGAAAAGACTGCCTAAAAAGGAGTACTGCAAAAAGGGATGTGGGGGTCTTTACTGAGTCATTTAGCAATACATTATGTAACACTGTTGCAAAAATAACAAACAACATTTTGAGATGTATTAGCTGGAGTGTTGAAAGCAAAATATAAGTAGTAATTCTTCCACTCTACTATACACTGATAAGGCCTCAGCTGGAGCAGTGTGTCCAGTTCTGGGCACCATATTTCAGGAAAGATTTGGAGAAAGTCCAGAGAAGAGCAACAACAATGATTAAAGATCTAGAAAACATGACCTATGAGAGAAAATTGAAAAAAATTGAGTTTGTTTAGTCTGGAGAACAGAAGACTGAGAGGGGACATGGTAACAGTTTTCAAGCACAAAAAGATTACTACAAGGAGGAGGGGAAAAAGTTATTCTCCTTAACCTCTAAGGCTAGGACAAGGAGCAATGGGCTTAAGTTGCAGCAAGGGTGGTTTAGGTTGGACATTAGGGAAAAGCTTCCTGTAGGGTGGTTAAGCACTGGAATAAATTGCCTAGAAAGGGTGTGGAACCTCCATCATTCAAGATTTTTAAGAGCAGATTAGAGAAACACCTGTCAGGGATAGTCCAGAGTATCTAGTCCTGCCCTACAGGCAAGGGACTGGACTAGATTACCTCTTGAGGTCCCCTCTAGTCCTACAATTCTATGATTCCCACCCCTAACCAGCTTCATAGTCCCAAGGGAGATGGGGTTCAGAGGTAAAGTTCAGGTGAGATATGATAAATCTAATTTAGTAAATAAAACACACCACAACATGCAATACATTCAATATAACCATGAAGTATATGTTTAACACCTAGATAGCATGGTGACTGCTGTCTTATGTTTATGTAGTATCTAGGTGTTCATATGTCTGTAGACATTACGTATAGATGTACCTAAACCAGACCCTGGACATGACCATCTCTGGGAGGGAAGTGAGGAAGTTTAAGAACCAAGATCTGGATTTTGCAGCTTGGGCCCCTCTCCAATATAATTAAGTACCAAAATCACTTTATCAGATCATGTAATACTGACAATTCAACTCTTGGAGCAGAACGTAGAAGCTGTTTAGCAGTGCTACACCAAATTTTAGGAAAGGAAATAGAGGAATTTTGTATCCAAATAAAAGGGAAAAGAGACAGAATGCCATGCACCACGAAGTGCCATAGGATCTGTAGCAGTCAAAGATGAGATCCTTACCATAAGTATGTTTCATTAGACAGAGGTTAGCTTAAGAAGCACAGCACCTTCTAACACCATGCTGGGGCTTCTGCTCATCTGTGTTCTGAAGTTTTCTGACCCAGTTATGACCCAACCTGTACCTATACAGCTTCTACAATAGAAAGGATCATTCTATAAGGTAGTAGGGCTCAGTGATGCCAAAGGATTTTCTTATTCTCAAATTCTCCATTTATAATCATTTGAACTAGGGCAAAAAAGGGTAGCCAAACAGTCTAGCAAGGAGGAGAAATAAGAGTTGGGGTCCACTGCTCAATCCCTCTTGACCAGAAGCAGCGGAAAGACATCCCCTTCAGCTACTTCTGGAGGATATGAGGCAGTTCTAGTACTTAAATTGGTATTTAAATAAATCAACACTTCAAACCTAATCTGTGACACTCTCTACTATTGTAACCCTTATTACCCACACAGATCTTTTAGAACCTGATCCAAATCCCATTAAAGTCAATAAAAGACTCCCATTGAATCAGGACCTGAACACATTTCAGTCTTGACCCTCCCATTTCCTCTCCTTTCCACTGCCATTAGTATTAGCAGTACAGAGGTGGTACCAGGAGGCTTCAGTCAAGATGAGGGGGTCCCATTATGCTCAGGGCTGTACACACAGTCCACATCTCAAGGAGCTCAAAAATTAAATTTGAAATCAAAGGTAACAAGTTTAAACAAACTAATGCAGGGGTCTCAAACTCAATTTACCTCAGGGCCAGTGCCAGTCCTCAAATCCTCCCAGCGGGCCAATGTCATCTCTGAAGATGTGTTCAAAAAAGAAAACATTTATATTGCATTTTTTATTTAGAATTTCTTAGACATAGTAAGACTGTCATACAACTTTATTCTGTGGAAAAACATGACGCTGCCTCTGCCCAACACCTAATGATGCTACCCAGCCACTAGTGATGGTATTTCGGTCCCTCTCCCCCAGCCAATGGGGGGCCAGTGCCTGCAGCAGACAGAGCCAGCAGTGTGGCTGCAAGATCTCTCCTCCACAGGTTGCATTGGGGAGGTTCTCAGGCTGCAGATGGCCTGCGGGCTGGGACTCTGAGACCCCTGAACTAAGGGAATGGGATGTGAAGGATAAGGGCAGTGTGGTCCAGCTGACAGGACACAGGACTGAGACTTAAGTGACATAGGTTCTATTCTAATTGTTCCCGTGGCTCTGCCACTGATCTATAGCATGACCCTAGACAAGTCACTTCCCCCGTGTCTGTTTCCCTTCCCATCCTTTGTCTGTCTTGTGTATTTAGGTTGTAACCTCCCACAGTAAGGACTGTCTCTATTAGGTATCTGTACAGCACCTGCAACAATGGTTCTTAACCTTTACTGCAGTCTGCATCTCTTTGGTTCTCAAAATATGTTCTTGCACCCCTTGAACCTAGATATATTTGTTTGTATATTACAGTAATCATTTAGAAATATGTTAATACATAGGTTTGATTAAACAAAATAGTTGTACTAATGTTCCTGTGCTTAATTTGTGCTTTTGATGATTACAGATTAGTAAATATTACATCAGTAATAAAACTGTGACTATATAATTCAGCTGTGTGCACAATCTGAGGGCTTCAGATCATCTGAAGTCTCCTCCCGCATTCTACCATGTGCTGACCATCTTAGATATCACAAGTTGTCGCAGCCATTTGTATGCGTCTCTGTGAAAAACAGAAGTCGCAAGCCCAAAGTTCCACTAACCCAATTCCACAGACAATCTTAATGCTTTCCACTAAGCCAGCAGTAATGTTAGAGTGGATCTTACAGATTCATGCAACAACCCAGCATCCCTTAAGGCTGGGGTGGTGAGACAAGATTTTCCAACAAGAAGCTCTGCTAGCATTTGTTTATGGGTGGATGAGACGACTAAGTTTAAAAGGGAGTTGGGAAATCACTTAAAGCAACACTGAAGATCCTATTCATGCAAAAAATACCTTAGACTATTAAAATGGAAAGAACTCTGAAATCTAACTGTGTACAGTAGATGCCATCTCTGATTACACAATGAAAACCTTACCTGTTAATATCACTTTGTTCCTACTCAATTTCACCTCCAGCTGTCATGCTCAAGCCATGTCTGAAATATTTATGGAAACTTTATTAATAAGCCCTGGGAGCAGAAACAAGGGCCAGGTATGAAGCCCAATTTCTCAAGCCCTGGAGCCAGACATGCCCAGGGCACTAGCCCCATCCTGTTACCTACCCCAGCCATGTGCGCTCAGAGGAGCTAATTTAAAAAAAACAGTTCCAAAGGAGGAGTAACACAGCTCATGTCATCAGAAGGACTCTCTCCCTTCGTACTGGTGAGATCAGACTGACTTGGAATATTAACTCTGGGCACCTTCGTCAATTTACTGATTGGTTGTTTGACCCAAGCTGCACCCTCCCCACCCAGGTCCTTTGATCTGAGACACACACTCCCAGCCCTTTCCCCTTCTCTCCGGGTTCAATGAGCCTCTGTCTATACCACACCATTGCTCCAATTAACTCATTCCTTCACCCAACCTCATCCCCTGTAATGCAATTTTAAAACTGAAAGAAAAAAATTGGAACAAAAATGACTTTTGCCCACCATCATTCTGCATATATGTTGCATCATTTCCCCCACACACACACACACTTTTGTCCATCTTACCTATTTACACTGTAAGATCTTCAGGCCAGAAACTACTTGTACTACAATGGCCAGCACAATGGGGTCCAAATCATCACTGGGGCTTCTAGAATAATATCAGTTTTGTATTCTGCATATGCAGGAGAAATCCTAGTTCGTACATTACAGTCCAACACCAGAGGCAAGTGAAAGACAGAAGGCTGCGGATAGTCTTTGCAGAGGTTTCCAGGAGCATTTTAGTGGAGAAGAGGGAACTTGGCAGATGGTTAACCAAGAACACAGACAATGATATGAAGGACAGGAACGATTAGGAATGATAGTAGGGGAGACACGTAGCTGGAGATGGCATTCTACAGGTAATAAGTATTTTCAGGACATGGGAAAGTTTTCCCTGAGCTTTGATTGTACATACAGGTTTCAAGGCACTGCTTCACACTAATGCTAACAGTTCCCAATAAGACCAGATAATAAATACAGTAACTCCTCACTTAACATTGTAGTTATGTTCCTGAAAAATGCAACTTTAAGTGAAAATGTTAAACAAATCCAATTTTACCATAAGATTTAATGTAAACGCGTGGTTAGGTTCCAAAGAAATTTTTTTTAGGGCAGACAAAAAGCATTATATAGTGTACAGTACTGTACTGTGGTTGGGAAGTCCCCCTGGTTTACCCCACACAGACAGCCTGCTCCAAGGCAAGGATGCTAGGAAGCACCTTTGCAGCAGCAGCTTCCCCGGAGAACAGGCTCGGACTTTGCTGGGAATGCTCCAGGCCCGCCTCATCTTGTCCCTGCTCCACTCCAGGCCCCCCTCTTCCCACCTCCACTCCACCTCCTCTCCAGAGCACGTCACATCCCCCCCCTCCCCCCACAGTTTGGTGGCGCTTAGGACTTTTTGGAAGAGGGAGGAGCGGAGACAACCCTGTGAGGGAGGGGGAGGAGGCGGAGAAGCGGAACTCATGCAATGCTCCCTTGTAAAGTCACAAGTCTTCCACAGAATCTTACAAGCAGGCAGCCAAACAATGTTATAAGGGAGCACTGTACAACTTTAAACGAGCACGTCTTCTAATTGAGGAGGGACGTAATACTGAAACAACATTAAGCGGGACATTAAATCAGGAATTACTGTATCTGAAGATAGGGTTCTCAGTGTCATGAAGAGGTTTCTTAATCAATATTAACTTTTGTGCCTTTTGTCCCAGAAGTTAGAACCATAGGAATTGCAACATCAGACCAGTATCTGGCAGTAGTTGTAACAGCTGCTTCAGAGAAAGGTACATGAAACCCTGGAATAGCCTGCATATAGGGGATCTTTCTTCCTAATCCCCTCAGTAGTGATTGAGCACAAGAGTTTATATCCCATACCTGTAATATTAATCCTACTTAATGTAGTTTCTGATGCTCTCATTATCCATGTAGATGTCCAAATCTTTTTTCAACCCCAAAGCACTACACACACACACACTGGACATCTGTATCTATACACATCTAATCCACCCTTCACCCATCAGTGAAATGCAGCTCTAAATAGCAAGAGTGTGCAGTCAGATTACAGACGGAAAGAAGACAGATAGCTGATAGCACATGTGATGCTGACAGCCCAGGTGCCAGCTCAGCCCGAAGTCCCCAAGCCTCGGTGGAACACTGACAAATACCATGGCTAAAATCAGTCCAGCGCACCTGTGCATTAGTACTGGTAAAATATATAGTAGAATTGTAAGAGTGTGTTTAGTACTCAGACTTTATGGAATGTTTGTAAGTTGTTCTATCCATTAATCTTATTTATAACATCTGTATCCCACATAAGGTATTAATTGAGTGTTTGCATTGTCAGCCTCTGTAACTGTATAAATCATCAGATAGAAGAGACATTAACTAGTGTGAAGTGCTGATCTCCAGTAGAAGGTGTTACATCCTGGCCAAAAAAAGAAGGTCCTACCGAGACCTTCCAGAAATGGGAAAAAAAAAAAAAGTGTGTGTGTATACACACACACACACACACACACACAGAGGCTGTGGTGGATTCTGCCACTAGTTACCCTGAAATCACAGATCTATCTGATGTACAAGCTGAAACTGTGGCTGCTGCATATAGGTGCTAGAACTAGCCGGCAGAGGGGTGCTACAGCACCTCCTGTCTTGAAGTGGTTTCCATTATATACAGGGTTTACAGTTTGGTTCAGTAGCTCTCAGCATCCCCACTATAGAAGTTATTCCAGCACCTCTGCTGCTGCCCTATTTATCATTTTTAGCACAGTAGGTTTTCCCCACGGAAATCTTGTCAGACCATGGTGGAAATTTCACGTCTGTCATTTTCAAAAGAGTTATATGCCTCACTCCACCCAACTCTTATAAAGGGTTGCTCCCTATCATTCGGAAACTAATGGTCTGGTAGAAAGACTCAATGGGACACTGAAGTCTATGCTGAGGATGTTATGTTACCTGGTAAGAGAATGACTGTGATGTGTTGCTCCCTTATTTGTTATTCACATACAGGCATTACCCCAAGAGTCTATAAGGTCTGCCCCCTTTGATCTCCTTTACAGGAGACAGGTGAGGGGACCTTTACGTTTAATTTGAGGCTCTCGGAAAGGGAGTACAGAAGAGTCTGGACAGGCTGTAAGGGAGCATATCGCTCATTTTAAAGAGAAATTACAGACTTATGAACTTAGGCATTTTGGAAATCTTGGTACAACAAGCATGCTGGAGAAAGATCTTTTGAGATGGGTGACATTGTGGTGTTGATTCCAGTGAGGAAGAACAAGATGTACGATTGTTTAGAAGGACATTTTGAGATGACAGACAGCGCAAATGAGGTCATTTCTAATGTAATGAAATCCCAAGGCAGAAGAGTTGTGCAAACAGTATATGTCAATAGATTAAAAGCTTACCATAGAAGAAAGATGGCAGTGAATACTGTTTGGTTTGCCAACTCAGAAGCAGGAGATGCTGGTCTGCCATGCTGGCCCTGAAACACCAGAGGCGGGTGTTTTCCAGTCTACCAGGTTTAACTATGAAAATAGTGCATTCCATAGAAACTACAGCGCCATGCCCTGCCCCCAGCAGAGCACACCATGCTAAAGGAAAAATGCAAAAAGATTTAGGATGCAGCAGAAAGCATGCTATAGGGATGGGGTAACTGCTAAATCGAAAAGCCCCCGGGCATCTCCCATTGTGATGGTACTTAAAAGGGATCAAAAATCCAAACAATCTCATGAGTTTTAACGCTAAATGCTATCACCCAACCTTATCCTTACGCTTCACTCCCAGAACAGTGGAACTACTGAGGGGTGCATAAATACTCTGGATGTGGCTTGTGGATATTAGCAAAATCCCTTGGGTGCTGATGCCCAAGAAAAATCATCTTTCATAGTGGAATCTGTCCTATACACATTTAAGGTTTTGCCTTTTGGATTAATTAATGCAAGGGCAACCTTTTCAGAGGCTTGTCACAGAAGTGCTGCAGGGTTTGCACACCTTCCTCAGGGCCTATGCAGATGACTTCGGTATCTTTAATGACTCCTGGCAAGACCACTTGAACCATGTGGGAATTATATTGCAGAGGTTTACAGAAGCCAGCCTCACTGTTGAGGTACTTAAATGCAAGATGGGGGCTCAGCTCTATTCTTCTGCCTGCCTATCTGCAGACTTTGGAAGACATCCCTATAACTGGTCAAGTTTGAAAGCTTTACTCTGCAACATTGATGGCAGTGCTACATTTTATCTTAAATGAAAGCTTATAGAATTCATTTTCTCGGGCTGACATCCTGCATAACAGAGGCCAGAGAATTTGTGTTTATGGTTAAACTAGAGAATCTTTCATAACGTTCTATACTGCAGAAACCAATACCACCACCAGAACAGTGCTAGCCCAGCACACCAGTTAATGCCAGTTGCAAGGAAGCAACAACTGATTAAGGCACAGTAACTCTATACAAGATCTTAAAACAGGAACTGGGAAATTTTGGCCAACTAGATTTAATAAACCAGGGCATGATGAGTCTACCCCAAAGTGTCACAGGACTATTAGTGATCACAAGAGGTCAGTGCCTGGTGGTTTAAGTCTCATCTGAAAAAGTGATGAGCAGGGAGCTCTGGCATATCACCACTGTAGCTCACACAACTCCTCATACTTGCACCTCTCACACATCAAGAATATTTTGCAATACCAACCAGCAGCACTGAAGTCTGAGCGATCATTGCTCACAACATTGTCTTTCCTTTTAGACTACACATAGCCTGTAATATAATTTGCAATCATACTAGATTAAGCCAGTGAAGGGAGTTTGGAGAGGATATTGGTATTTGGCTGCGGACAGGGGGGATTAAAGAGGTTGTTCCATTAGGATGCTGGTGTTGGTATTGACTGATAAAGTGGTGCATATTACACCGATCTAAGGTTGTCAGCTGATTGTTGTGTTTTGTTTTAGGGAATTCAGGGTCATATTTTATCAGTCTAAGAACAATACAGCAAGGTAGATGCCAGGGAAGTGGTGCCCCTGGGAATGGGAAACACCTCTCAGGGTCCCTGCTGATTTGGCAAAGTGTTTTGCCTAGTCTTTGTAAGCACCCACAGGCCACCCAAAGCTTCACAGCAAGATCCCCTACCCCACCCACAAAATCCCTCAGAGCCAGGCCTCCCCACCAGAGTCAAGCCCACAGGGTAGAGGAAGCAAAAGGAGGAGTGTTTCCAGACACTGTCTCTCCCTGTGGACAACTACCAATACCTGTCCATGCACACTCCCGACTTCCAGCAAAATAGCCACATTTGTGCCCACCACATTACTATGCACCCAGGACACACTCCAGTTTTACAACGGAGTAACTACTGGTTTCATGGGAGTCATCCTGAATTAACACTCATGTTAGCCAGATCAGAATTTGTCCCAGGCCCACAGTAACCAGATTTTTAGAGTTTTCCCAGGTCGAGGATCAGACCAAGACAACTTGCCCTCCCTCTCCTAAACCCTCGTGGGCAGTCCTGAAACTTCTTAAACTGCATTTAGTTCAAGGGAAAAGGAGGGTTCCACATCTGCCAAAAGCAGCACAGAATGTAGTCATTAAATATCAGCATTGTGGATAATATAAAGGCCACACCTGGAAGCGCATCCACCCTGTATTTAAATAGAGGCTTTTATAGGTAGAAACCAAATGGGTTTCTCCCTTCCACTGGTGGCCCATCAGAAAAAAAAAAAAAAAAAAAAAACCTTGGCATTCCTGAGAAAGGCAGGGTAGGGGGGGAGGGAGAAAAGGCCTGCACTGAAATACTGATATCCAGCCCTTATGTCCCTTCTCCCCCCTGCAGCCTTGGGAATTTGATTCTATATTGCACAATTCACAGGTATCCCATGAAGTACGGAGAGAACGACAATAGCTTGGTTCTGATGCTGGCTGGAAATAATTAAATCCTCCTGACAGAGAGTACACACTGGGAAATGGGCTTAGACAACAGAAGGAAATGAACAAACATGGCTGCCATCACACTGGCTACAAAAACCACTAAAAAAGGCACCTAGATGGCTATGAGCATGCTGGAGCAATTGCAAGTAAAATTAAAAAGGAAAAGAGGAGCTGCAGTTGGGTTGCATGTTTAATTCCTAATCCCCTTTGTCCCATTCACATAGCTGGGACCAAGGCAGCGCTTGTTGATCTGCAGTTAAATATTTTAAAAAAATTAATATATTTTGGCTAAAACACAAAAAGCAGAACAAAAAGTTCTCTGCAGGAAGGACAACATTCCTTTATACATCTGTCAGATTGTTCTGTAGCACTCACTGCAGGTTCTAGCTAACATGCATGCCATCCTCTCTACCATTATTCTTTCTTTTCTAGAAATCCCCAAACAAACAGAAGAGAAAACCCAAAAACATTTCCGTGGCTTCTTGAATGCTCTCAGCAAACTAATCATCAACAGAAGACAGCAAGAGAGAGATGGTTAATTTCTAACAAACAACAATTTCAAAACTGGAAGAGCACTCAGCCTGTAGGACAGCACCGAATTAAGCTCTTGAGGCCCATAGCAGGGTTAGCATCTTCCAGTTCAATAAAAACAACCACCCAGCAACCTCACAGCAGAGTGGTGAGCAAAGTATAAGGCTCTCCTTCACTCCCCTCTTCCTTCCCCTCACCTCCCACCTTACAAAAGAACCACTGAGATCTAGTTAAAATAGAAGCAAGATTAAAATGGGCCAGGATTCTTTTCACACCGGTATCTGCTATTCCCAGACTTTAATGTCACTCCATATTTAGCAGGAGAAAAAAGCCTCCCTTCCTTCCTGTCACATTTTCCATTCTTGATGACATCCCAGATGATCAGAAATAAGCAGATCTTCATCTGAACCGGGGCTTTCCACCAAGGCGTGGGAGAGCAAAAGCCAGTGTTACTTACAAAAGTTTGGAGCAGTTAATACTACATTACATATGCATGCACACTCCCATCTCACTTTCCAAGGCAGGTAAGGAGAGATCCACCCTATGGAAAATGTACTATTTAGCAGACATCAGCTATGTATGACAGAATTCTACAGGTCCCTCCCCACCTCCAGGTTTTAAATTTTGTATTTTGGAGGCGGAGGGGAGGGGAAGGGAAGGGAGGGAGGAGAGGTGAGGCCAAAATAAAAGGCCAGATTCTTGGGGTGCAGTCAATATGGCTCTCCACTTACTTCCATAGGAGATGTAGGTCCCCAGCACCTCTCAGGGTTGGGCTCTGAGGGCCACATTCTCAGCTGGCATAAAACCATATAGTTCTTTGAACATTAGTGGGAACTGAATTATACTAGTTGAGAATCTGGCCCCCTAATTCAAGCCATTTGTTATTCCTTATATTAAGTAACTACTTCACACAACACTGGGGATCTTAAGCCATGCAACAGCACAGCAGTGTTACAGAATGCAGTACTGATACTCAGTTTATTACACAGCAGTTTAATTCCTGCCCCATATAATCTATTTTACTGTTATGTTTGTGTACAGCACCCAACACAATGGGGCCTGTTCCCTGCTGGGAGGCTTCCACGTACTACTGCAGTATAAATAGTAAGTTAATTGTAATGAACAGGGGGTTGTTGCTCAGTGACTAGAATTATTTTCCCCCACTCTGCTTGTATCCAAGATTTCCACTAACAGAAGCAGCACTTTTCTCATTCATTCAGCCAAAGCGGCCACGGTCTCCTATTCCAGCTTCCTTTCCACTTGGTGACCTGGATGTCAGAAGAACTTTCCTCTTCATCTGCCATTTAGACTACAAATAGGGTGATTTTGGGGGACAAGAGGATTAAACAAAGTAAGACAGGCCTGGTTTACACACACACAGCCATTTTTAATTTACGCACAATGTTCAGCCTATGAGCATTAGCCGACCATAATGACATCTGCCTATCTTACAGAAGGTGGCATCTCCATTTTACAGATAGGGGAACTGAGACAGAAATATATAGTGACTTGACCAATGCCACAGGGTAAGTTATTGGCAAAATCAGGAAGAAAACTCAGGAGTTCCACCTCTCAGGTCCCTGCTCTAACCAGTAGTCAGCTCTCTCTCCCTTTAATAAGTAGAATGTATACACATATCTAGGATGAGAAAGGATAGTCTTCTAATCAAGAGAGTGAACTAGAACCAAGGCACTGGGTTGGGACTCCGGAGATCTGGATTCAATTCTCAGCTCCCTAAGTGACCTAGGCAAATCACGTAAAAGACCCCAACCATGCAATAATCTCACCACGAGCAGACACCAAGAGTGCAGACCCACGCTGAAATTAGCAGGGCTCTATGTAGGTTATACAGAGCTCAGTGCACCATCTGAGCCTTAATCACTCTGTTTCTATTCCCCTCTCTGTAAAACGGGAATAATAATGTCTCTCCCACACTTTGTCCATCTTGTCTGTTTAGGCTGCAAATTCTTTGGGGAAGAACCATCTGTTTGTCTGTAGAGCACCTAGCACAATAGAGCATTGATCTTTGCAGAGACCTCCAGATGCTATTGTGGTATAAACAATTACACACACACACACACGCACGCACACCCCTCCTCCACCTCAATATCTGAAGTTTTGTTTATACTTGGAAATTTATCAAAATACTTATTGGTCTTTGTCATGTTTCTCCCCTGTCCCTTTTTGGAGGTGGAGGGGGTGAGTGGAGAGAATGGGAATATTCTTGTCAACATATCTTAATCAATCAACCCTCAGAGCTTGCATATGAGCAGGACTACATATTAGTACTAGGATTTTAACAGCATTTGAATTTGTGGTTCTCTTTGTGCCCTATGTGGAACGTGGGCAGAATGCTGCATCTATACAGCAGGCTACACTATTCAGGATATGGACCTAAATATGAAATTAAATCTCAATCCTGCTCCCACTGCAGTCTACAAAAAAGTTCCCTCTTGATTTCAATGGAAACAGGATGACCACCAGAGTATTTGTCATATTATACAGCCATCTACAATCCCTCCCTTGACATTTAAGCACTTATTCCTCCCAGTGAGGAATACATATGATGGAAAAGATAGGACTGTCTTTCTAAAAATCAGAGAACTGAGAAAGTAAAAAGTTTTTCCAGAGGCCAGTATTCAGGAGGGAGGGGGCAGGTGGTTGAGATCATTTGCTCTGTAAGCTGCTCTGAACCTGATAAATCACCTAGAAAACAGAAAAATAAGTTTGCCCTGAGCATAAATCACTTGAATAGTCATTGTCTAAAATGGCAGCTGTGCTTGTTTACACTAGGACTGAATTTAATCCCAATTGCCTACAACATTTTCCACTGATGTCCCTCTTCCTCCAACCTGCTCCATATGAATGCACAGAGCTTCATCATGCCTCCATGGAACCATTTCCAGGATTGGGCTCACAAGTGAGGGCCCACTAATAGCCAGAAAGTGACAGCCCTCGGACTAACAACAGTTTTAACTATTATATAGCTGTGAAAGGCAATTCCTATAACATACTCTTAACACTCGCATAATAGAGAGAGACAAGCACTTCGGACTTGTCTACACTTGAATCGTGACAGTTGCACAGCTGCAGTGCTTCTGTGTAGAGTCAGACACTACCTATGCCAACAGGAGGGGTTCTCCTGTTGGCCTAGCTAGCTAATCCTCCCAGAGAGGCCGTAACTAGACAGATGCAAGAATTTCTCTGTTATCTAGACAGGGATTTAGGCTGGCTAAACTATACCACTCAAAGGCGGATTTTTCATACCCTTGAGTGATGCAGTTAAGCAGACTTAATTTCCTGGTGCAGACCAGGCCTTAGACACCACGGTGAAGGGCAAGGTACAAGAACCTGAACAAGGGCAGCGTGATTTCAGCTGAGCACCAAGAACCGCCTCACAGGAACAAGGATTTTTCACCCCGAGGGTCCGCCCAGCGCCGCCCCTCAGCCCAGCACTCAGGCAGGATCTAACCGGGGGTGGGGGGCACTGGGAATACCTGTCCCGCCCTCCCGCTCCCACAAGGGGCATTTCAGATACACGCTCACGTCCCCCCCAAGGGGGGGCAGACCGGCGGGCAGCGCGCAGGCCGGAGGAAGCCTTCGCGGTGGAAGCTGCCCAGCGGACGGACAGGAAGGTCCGCAACCCCCCGGCGCGGCCCGCAGCGCCCTCATGGGGGTGGGCTCGCCCCCAGCCGGCCGCCCCCGGCCCGGGGCGGAGATTAGCCGGCAAACCCGTTCCGCCGGAGACAGCCCGTTCCGCCCGCACGCGGATCCGAGGTGGGGGGAGAGGGAGGTTCCCTTCTTCCCCGGTAGCCGGGATGCACGGAGCCGCCCCAGACCCGAGCCGCGCTCGCCGCCCATGGAGGGGGAAGCCAGGGCGCCCCGCCCGCTCACTCACCCTGCCGCGGAGACGGTGCGTAGCGAGCCGCGAGTGACTCCGGCGTGACTCCGCAGCGGCCTGTGGAGCCAGAGCATCTACCCCGCTCGCTCCACCCCCGGGGAGGGGGGGTCTCCCCGCCTCAGCACCGCGCCGCGGGACTCGGCGCCTCCGCAGCCCCCCTGCCGTGGGGCCGCTCCATGCGCGGCGCGCGAGTGACAGGCCGGCGGCGGCTGAGGAAAAAAGTTCCCGCACCGCGTCCCCCACCGGGCAGCTTCTGCTCTGCCGCGGAGCCTCCTTCTCGGCGGCACGCACCACGCGCCGCTGCAAGCCGCCCTCCCATTGGCCGATCAGACGTCCGCGCTGATTGGCCGCCGGCGGGGCTCCCGTTTTCTTGCTCCTGTGAATTTTGAACGTGCTACCGGCCCGAGGAGGCGCGTGACGGGTTGGGGCCAGGGCTGGCGCGCGCAGGTGGCTGCAGCCTAACCACAGGGTCGCTGCACTGAGCTCCGCGGAGTCCGGACTCCGCCCGCTAGGGTGACCAGACGTGCTGCAGCGGGGCGGGGCTTGCAGACGCGGGCAGCGGGCGCCGGGCAGAGAGCCCCCCTCGCCCTCGACCCGACCCTTGGAAGGAGCCAGAGGGACTGGGAGGGACCTGCCTGCTGGATGCTTCCTGGGAGCCGCTCCAGGTAACCCCTGCTGGGCTCACCTGGCCCCCTGGCAGGTCCCTCGGGGGGGGCTCCCCTTAGACCCACTGCCCTCAGCCCCCACCTTGACCTTGTTCCCTCAGCCTCCCTCGCAGTCCGCCTTGTGCCCGCCACCCTCAATCCACTGCCCTCAGCCCCCCTGACCCTGTTCTTCTGCCTCCCCCACAGTCCCTCCCCTCCCGCCGATCATCTCACCCTGCATGGATGTGGAAATCTGTCCCAGATTCCAGGCTGTCGTTAGCCCATGGAGCAGCGCCAGGTTTGAAGTGAGAGGAGGGTCTGTGTCATGAAGTCTGCATGTCCACTGGGGACTCTTCCATCACCAGGGGAGCGCTGGTGCAGATCTGCCGCCCGGCACAGCAATGCTGAGGGGTGCCAGTGTAGACCCAACCCACTGCCCTCAGGCCCCACCCTGACTCTGTTCCCTCAGCCTCCCCCGCGGTCCCCCCGTACCTCCCACCCCGAACCCACTGCCCTCAGTCCCTGCCCTCATTCCAACAGCCTCCCCCACAGTCCCCCTGCTCCCCCAACCCACTGCCCTCAGCCTTGCCCTACCCCAAATCTCTTTTTCAGCCTCCCCCGTCATCCCACCCCCATCGCTCCCCCTGCTGTCCCACCCCTCAACATCCCCCTATTCTAGTCCTGCTCCCCTCTGTCTCATCCCCTCCAGACCCTGTCCCTCTCTGCAACCCCCTGACCCTCCCCAGCCCAGCCCCGCTGTCTCTCCTGCCCCGCCCCACTCTACACAGCTCTCTCTACCCTGTCCCATTCATGCGCCCCTCAGCCCCTACTCTACTCCCCCCATCCTAGTCCTGTCTCATCCCCCATACCGCCTCCCGACTCCCCCAGTCCCAGTCCTGCCCCCCTCAGTTCCTCCACCCTGCTTCCCCCGGTCCATCCCCACACACCCACCGACTCTCTTGACCTCCTCCCCCAACGTCACTGCCTGGACCCACCCCCGTCCCACTCAGGACATGCAGGAAAAAGAAGCAATGGGCTTAAATTGTAACAAGGGAGATTTAGGTTAGACATTAGGAAAAACTTCCCAACTGTAAAGGTAGTTAAGCACTGGACATATTACCTGGAGAGGTTATGGAATAGCAGTCATTGGAGGTTTTTACGAGGTTAGACAAACACCTGTCAAGGATGGTCTAGTCATTATTACTCAGTCCTGCCTCAGTGCAGGGGTTTGACTAGATGACCTTTTCATGTCCCTTCCAGTCCTACGTTTCTGTGATTCACACTGAATTGCCTTGTGCCACTGTCTAGTATTAGTGGCACACAGTTCTCTGACATGCAAGTTTATAAAATTGTAGTTAATGTACAATTTAGAGCATAGCCATTTTAAAGCTCTGCATGTTCAGACCAATTGAGCTGAAAATTGTGATCTACAGTATTCAAAACTATTAAGATGTGGGGTGAAATAAAATCAGCATGAATTGCTCAACAATATCAATGGAATCAGCATTGCGCTGCTATATATTGTAAAATATTACAGTGAAATCTTGCAAGTATTACACAGAACGCCGCCTTGCCCAAGTCGTAACTAAGCATAACATCTTTCTGTTTCAACATTCTTAACTTGTATCCCAAAGCTCCTAGAAGTTGTTTGTTTGTTTTTTCAAACACTGAATGCTGCTAAGTTATGAGTTTAAACAGGTTTTTTTTCTTTTAAACCACAGCACTGAATGTTATTCTAAAATTGTTTTCCAAATATTCTTAAACTCCCAGTTTATCCCCTGCTGATGTTCATTGTGAAAAGTATTGCAGGTCTAATAATAATATTTGGCACTTTTGTAATTCACTGTCCAACGTGTTTTGTGACCTCCTCTGGTGGATCTTTAGAGGATAACTGTATAGCTACCAGCTAAGGGAGTTAAAAGCATGAACTTCTACTACTTGAGTTCAAGATATAAGTCTGGATGGCTCGGGTTCAATCTTTGGTGACTAGCTATGATGGAGGTTGCTACACTTATAATCCCTTTAATCAGAGGTTCTGAATATGCTTTGTTGTAGGCAAAACTAGCCTATAGTTAAGCAACTGAAAATTTAGAATGGGAAGTGTTGAAATGTTGGGAAGCTTTATAATTTTGCTAGTCTGGAACAAACATCCCATCTGAGGGATGGGGGCGGGGAGAAAGGAGAGTGAGACAGGACCAGGAAACTGGGACAAGGAATCTAGAGCGGTAGTGGGGGGGGCAGTTGAAATCAGATGAGGTGCTGGGGGAGTAAGACAGCAATAGGATAGACATAGACTGGAGGGGATGGGGAAGAAGGGTCTTTGACTACTAGAGACCACTCCGTTCAGGAGCCTGGAATAGACCCAGGATTCCTGAGTTTCACAGTTCCTCTTCTGTCAGCAACAGATATCTGTGAAACCCAGTGGCAAAAAAAAGTGTCTCATCCCCCTATAGAGCTGATCTATCACATATGGGATGACAACCTACTGCCTCTGCCATCACTTACTCGATTAGCTCTAGTGGCAGAAGTCTGTGCAGTGGATCTAAAGGTTCATTGGCAGGATTGGAGCCATGCGAGTTTCACGATGATTCCACATGACAGAATTTCTGGGACAGTTCAGTTTTGATTTTTACCAAAAAAACCTGGGGAAATGCATACAGAAGTAGGGTGACCAGATGCCTAAACAGGGAACTCTCAAGAAGGAGTAGAGAGGTTATTTTATCTCTGTATTTGGCACTGGTGCAACCACTGCTGGAATCCTGTGTCCATTTCTGGTGTGCACAATTTAAGAAGGATATTGATAAATTGGAGAGTGTTCAGAGAAGAGTCACAAGACTGATTATTATAAAACATGTCTTTTAGTGTTCGCCTCAAGGACTTCAATCTATTTAGCTTAACAAAAAGAAGGTTAAGAAGTGACTTGGTTATAGACTGTAAGTATCTACATGGGGAGCAAATAGTTAATAATGGGCACTTCAGTCTAGCAGAGAAAGGTAGAGCATGAGCCAATGGTTGGAAGTTGCAGCTAGACAAATTCAGACTGGCTAGAAGGCACACCTTTTTAATGGTGAGAGGAATTAACTGTTAATAATATACTAAGGGTCATGGTGTTTTTCTAAAAGCGATCCTCTAGGAATTATTTTAGGAAAGTTCTATGTCTGTGCTATACAGGCGGTGAGACTAGGTGATCACCGGATCCCTTCTGGCTTTATAATCTCAGAACTAGGTACATCAATTCACATGCAAAATTCTCATTGAATTCAAAAGGTGTCCTTCCCCTGTAGCTTGTGGTGTGGGCTGCAGCAGGGGCTGTACAACCCCTCTTGCAGCTTCCTAGGGCCCCCTCTCATGGCTCTGTGCACCTGCCTGTTGTTGTCGTCCTCTTCCCTTCTCCCCCCCCCCGGCTCGCTCAGTGTGTCCTGATATTTCACTCTTGCGATCTGGTCACCCTACTGCCAGCACCCCAGGCCCCCCTACCAGTGCCCCCACAGCCACAGACCACTGCAATCCCAGTGCTTGGCAGCCTCTATCCCTGGCAGTGCGCCCCCAGTCTAATCTGCAGCCCCATTGCTATTCCAGTGCTGGGCACCCATAGCCCCCTGCAATCCCAGAGCCAGACCCACCCAGCCCTGCCTGTGCACCCCCAGCCTGACCCACAGCCCCCTGCAATCCCCTTGCTGAGCAATCCCAGCCTGACCCACAAGCCCCTGAAATCCCAGAGTTGGCACCACCACAGCCCTGCCAGTGCACCTCCTCCTGACCTAAAGATCCCTGCAATCCCAGGGATGAGCACCCCCACAGCGCTGCCAGTGCACCTCCAACCAAACAGCCCCCCTGCTATTCCAGTGCTGGGCACCCCCACAGCTCTGCAAGCACCCCACCCTACTGACTTACAGCCCCTATGCTTTTCTAGTGCTGCACACTCAGCTCTTCCTGTGCTCTCTAGTCCTGAGTTGCACTTCCTCCCAACCCCTTCTTGTCCTGACTCTGAGCACCCACAGATGGCTTGGCCTGTGCATCCCAATCCTGATACATGCTCACTCTGATGTTCAAATCCTGGGCTCCCTTCACATCTGCCAATGCACCACAGAAGCAACCTATATTAATACTTCTGGTTGTTCCACTCATGGATCTTCACCCAGCTCTGCAATATCCCTGGAATTTCCAGTCCTGGGTTTACACTCTCCTTGATCCTGACTTACAACACACTGCTGTTCCAGACCCAGGTCCCCAAGATAATTATGTCAGTGCACCTCAAACCACCTCACTTTCCTCACCTGTCCTTATAATCCCAGATCTCGTTTGAGCTGACACTGCTAGTATTCTGAACTGTGTTGCAGACCGTCATAACTGTACACCACACTAATTTTTATTTGCCAGCTAAGCTGTGTTTTGAGTCCCAGATGCCCAGAGATAAAAGCCCCAATGCACTAGCTCCACTGCATCACCTAGTGGCACCCTCATAGTATGATGACATCTTCATCTTTTGGACCCAGGGAAAAGAAGCCCTTGAGGAATTCCACCATGATTTCAACAATTTCCACCCCACCATCAGCGTCAGCCTGGACCAGTGCACACAAGAGATCCACTTCCTGGACACTACAGTGCTAATAAGCGATGGTCACATAACTACCACTCTGTACTGGAAACCTACTGACTGCTATACTTACCTACATGCCTCCAGCTTTCATCCAGACCAGACGACACGATCCATTATCTACAGCCAAGCTCTACAATACAATTGTATTTGCTTCAACCCCTCAGACAGAGACAATCACCTACAAGATCTCTATCAAGCATTCTTACAACTACAATACCCACCTGCTGAAGTGAAGAAACAGATTGACAGAGCCAGAAGAGTACCCAAAAGTCTCCTACTACAGGACAGACCCAACAAAGAAAGTAACAGAACGCCACTAGCCGTCACCTTCAGCCCCCAACTAAAACCTCTCCAGCGCATCATCAAGGATCTATAACCTATACTGAAGGACGATCCCTCACTCTCACAGATCTTGGGAGACAGGCCAGTCCTTGCTTACAGACAGCCCCTCCAAACCTGAAGCAAAATACTCACCAGCAACCACAGACCACACAACACAAACATTAACCCAGGACCTACCCTTGCAACAAAGCCTGTTGCCAGCTCTGTCCACGATATCTATTCAGGGGACACCATCATAGACCTAATCACATCAGCCACACTATCAGAGGCTCGGTTCACCTGCACATCTATCAATGTGATAATGCCATCATGTGCCAGCAATGTCCTCGTTGCCATGTACATTGGCCAAACCGGACGTCCTCTACATAAAAGAATAAATGGACACAAATCAGATGTCAAGAATTATAACATTAAAAAAACAGTCGGAGAACACTTCAATCTCCTGGTCACTCAATTACAGACCTAAAGTTGCAATATTACAAAAAAAAGTTTCAAAAAACGACTCCAACGAGAGACTGCTGGATTGCAATAATTGCAAAAATGACACCATTAAATTAGGCTTAATAAAGACGGGTGTGGATGGTCATACACAAAGTAAAACTATTTCCCCATGTTTATTCCGCACTAGGGACCACCACCACTGTTTCTCTCAACTCTGTCAACTGCTGCAAATGGACCATTTTGATTACCACTACAAAAAGTTTTTTTTTTCTTTCCTGCTGGTAATAGCTCCACCTTAACTGATCACAGAGTGTGTATGGTAACACCCATTGTTCATGTTGTCTGTATGTGTGTGTGGGCGCGTATATATATATATATATATATACACACACAACCACAAAATCACACACCAATCTTCCAACTAGTATTTCCACTGATGCATCTGATGAAGTGGGCTGTAGCCCACGAAAGCTTATGCTCAAATAAATTTGTTAGTCTCTAAGGTGCCACAAGTACTCCTGTTCTTTTTGCGGATACCGACTAACATGGCTGCTACTCTGAAACCCTCATAGTACTGTAAATAGGTATGTGGAATGGCGGACCATGCAGGCCTTCAGGATTTCCTTGTAATTAAGTTATTTACAGATGCAGTTTTAAAAGTTTGTGTATCTCCCATTTTTGCAAGGTAGCAAACCCAGTTTAGTTTGTTAACCTTAGGTGTTCAGTGATGTAGCTGGCACCTGGTCTGCAGATGCACTAAACCAAGAGGGAACAATAAAAGTGCCTATTCAAACCATATGCTTATCAGTTTTTCCTTTTTAACCCAGCATATGATTTAAGGGACTCCATCATCAATTTATCATTGTTTCCCTACCAATTGTTGCACCTTGTCTTTACTGTAAGCTCTTCAGGACGAGATTGGCTTCTGCTTTGTGTTTGGACAATGGCACATGCAATGAGTCCCAATCCCACCCAGCAGCATTACAAAAATCATGAATAAAGTCCTAACAGTAATGAAAATGGCTTTTAAAAGTGTATCATTTTTAAAGGAAAATGTCAATTTAAGGTTCTTATTTGCCTTATGTTTTCTGAACTTGTACACACACACACACACACACACTTTTTGGATTCAGCTATCAGCAGGGGGTCAGTATTGCCAACCCCAAGTGTTCAAAAATTATCAGATTGGCTTTAAAAAAAAATCAGAAAGTTCGGATACTTTTTATTTGATTTTCTGCTTTTGGAATTTAGGCTTCACATGCTCCTCTCTGCAATCATGAGAGCTAGAATGCCACTTTTAAAAAAAATTAAAGCTGAAATTCTCTCTTAATCACATGACTTCAGGAGCTGGAGTTTTGAGAAAAATCAACAGGTATCAAAGCTGGCAACACAAAGGGATGGTGTAGCTCAAGCAGGTTGCCAGTGGGATATTGAGTTTTTCACCTCTAAAACACCAGCTGAAATCCAACCCAGGGGTTTGGCTCTGGGTGGTGCTAAGCACCCACTCCTGTGATTTCAGTGGGCTCTGAAGGTGCACAGGACCTTTCAGGATCAGGTAGTTCAGTGGGATCTACTTTGCTTCCCTTAAAGTGAGCCACAAAACTCCAGCTGAGTTCACCAGAACCAAGACTACATCTCAGTGACCAAATCCTACCCACCTTATTCACTTTGGGACAGCACGCTGCCTTGAAGTGACCACTGAAGTCAATGGAGGTATGCAGATTTACACCATGTAGGGATCTAGTGACTTCAGTGGCACTAATCATGTGAGTCAGGCAAGCGTGATTTAATCCCAAAAATCTTTACTTATCAGTCACAAGAGTTTGAGACACTCTGTATAGGATGTTGTGAGATGTTTGTAATAAGATGCCATTCTTTGGGGAAAGCTGCAGCTGAACCATTTCTGTTATACACACACATCCTATAGCATTAGTCTAAAATGTCTAACAAACAGAGAGGCATCCGATTAAATCATTTGCAAATCAAAGAGCAATAAGTGGTGACTAAGTCTCCCAGTTTCTGTGTACAAATTAGATGCAGGTAAAATTTCTGTCATGCCATAAAGCAGGATGCTCCAAGGCTGATATGTTTCAGGCCATTGGAAATAAGACTGTATGGATTCTGCAAGTCTGCTTTGCAAGAGCTGGAAGCAAAACTCAGAAAAGAACAACCCACAGGGAGGATGTGATCCTGTGAGGTTATGGGGGTGTAGGAATTGAACCCAATGAGGCTTGTGGATTGCAGATGTGCAAGCAAAATTAGCCTCAACATCACGCCTTCTGAGCTGAAGTTTCTAAAATCCTCACACTCTAGACCTAAGTCTTAGTTCAAGCAGATATAAGGCTAAGAGCAAATATTTCACATAGTGATCAAAGGCTATTGATGGGTACATACCAGCAATGTGCTTTAAAAACACACACACACCCCAAGACTCTGCACATTGGGAAAGTCTCTTGCCCACAAACATACTTGCTATAATGTGTCCACCACCCCCCCCCCCCCCCCCAAATAAATAAATAAAAAGCCAGCTCACCCTCCACTTTCAAACATTTACTGCTTCTGGCTGCACTGAGGCACCACTTCTGTAGTTAACACTCTCTACCTAAACAGGAAGCGCTGCACCTAGAGGTTGCCATTCCACACACAGGAAAGAATTTGTTATAAAACAACATAGCTGGGCTCTGCTGTCTGTCAGTGACTCCCAATCAGACATGCTCAGTTTACAAGTAAGATTGTTTTTCCTCCTATATGTCAGTCCTGCAGATTAGCTTGAGATCAGAGAGCCAGGTTAGATTCTTTCCTTCTTGTACATCCTCAGCAGAATTTTTAAACTGCTTTTTTATTCCTGTTACCTGTAGCTAGGCTGGCTCTGCAGGGCTGAGGAAACTGGATTCTATTCTTCCTTGTTCACCATCAACAGAATCACTTGCTATGTTCCAGCTGTTACACTTATGCCAGCCCATTGAATCATGAACTCAGCTCCTCAGACTCTTCTTCTGTGTTCCTGAGCTCCTGAACACCCAAACCTTTCTTCTTCTCATGAATGATAATTAGGAGCTCTTTGAGTCAGACAAAGAGCTTCGTAAAGCAACAGGCAACCCACTCTGGCTAGCCTTAAGCTAAACCCCACTCTCCAGCCAGCTGAAAGGAAGCCTGTTGCAGTTCATACAGGGCCAAATCCGGAGGTCTTTAATCAGATGAACTCCCATTGGCTATGAAGGATAAAAACCCGTCTCCACAAAATAGGTCTCCTGTGCACACCCAGTAAAGCACCTCCCTCCCCAGTGCCAGTGTGCTCAGTCCCATAGGTGATGCTTTCTGAGTGAGATGTGACCTTGAGCTTATGAACACAAGACTAGCTGAGAGCAAGAACCTCAGTGATTTAGTCCTAGATGTGGCACACACTCCTCCTCTAAACTTGGGTCAAACACTGTTCTTCTCTTTGCCTCAGTTTCAGGATCTTTTAAATGAGGATGAGCATATATGTACGCAAATCTATAAGGAGAACTTATGGTGGAAAAGCTTGACTTAAAGAAAAGGAGGTTTTGCATTTTGTTCTGAATGCTGTGAGGTTAGCAGTCCTCCTAGACTCCGCTATAGCATGGCTTCCTCTCCTCCTTCACTCCAAGTTAATCACTGTCACCAAAGTCTCCACTGACCTCTTCCTGGCTGAATCTCCAAGTGTGAAATCATAGCCCTGACAAAATTAATGGTAAAATTTCCATTGATCTCAGTGGGGCCAAAATTTCACTCCAGGCTTGGACTTTATTCCCAGCCTCTTCGGCCTCTCGGCTGCCTTCAACGGTGTTGATCACACTCACTTCCTTGAACTCTCATCCTCCTTTGGCTTTCTCCATGTTCTCCTGTTCTCTGCTCCTACATCTCGTCCTTCTCTAAGTGGACCCTGCTGCTACCCTTCTCCCTCCTTCCCCATGGGATCTTTAATGTCCAGTTCATGTCTAAAATAATTATAATACCTAACTTGTATAGCACTTTTCATCCATACATATCTCCAATCACTCTACAAAACAGTCAGTATCATTTTGCCATCTGTAAAATGGAGGATAAATAAGGGACAGAGAGTGAAAGTGACTTGCCCAAGGTCACACAGCAGACCAGTGGCAGAGCCAGGAAGCGAATCCACATCTCCTGAGTCCCTACAAGATCTATAGACACCAAGCTCCATGGGATCTAAATCAATATCTTCAGAGGGATGAAGGGCTTAGGCTGCCTCATCCCAGGATCTAAATCTGGTACTGCGACAGTTCTTGGGCACCTAGAACTGACAGCCACCTTATTACCCTCTGCCTCCAGCATGAAGGAATCTGTCTTGTGGTAGCTGGGTGTCAGCTCCCTAACACAGCAGCTTTTCAGCCACTTGAGCGCTCTCCTCTGGGTTAGGCCAGTCCTAACTTCACCTTGCAGATTAATATTTGGTGCACCCCTGTCCCCTTGAATCGTTCCCCTCTGACATCCAGCCCACAACACTGGCTACTCACAGAAATTCCAGATGCTCTGCACTCAGATGTGCAGAGTGCCTCAGTTTACTAGTTTTACCTTAAACCACCACTCCTGTAACCCACATAGCACCTAAATAAACGTTCTTCTGTTTTATTGTAGGAAATAAAGATTCAACTAGAAGTGAGAGAAAGTGATGGAAACAACCAGTAAACAACACAAAATAGAGGAAGTGTAGAGCCACGTTCTCATTTTATCAATAGTTACCTATACTAGATAATAAAGTAGATTTCCTCTCTGTCCCCAAGTTCAGGCTCTTGCATAACTGGCTGGTTTCACAAGAAGCAGGACCAAATGTTCATGAAAGCACCCCACTCCTTAAGTGACTGGATACAGAGGGTTTTTCCCACTTTGTGTTATACCAACAACAGCCTTTTGTTTCTGTTCACAGACAGTATGAATCCCCATCTCAGGGTAAAGCTTCTTTTTTTATCTTCAAGTAGTGTCAGTTCAATGGGAAACCATCAGATGTAACAACAACAAAAGTTGTAGTATTGCACAAGGCAACACAATTAAGCCTTGCATTGCACCACCAGCCAAACAGGCTGGGGTGACAACTCACCCTTGCCCAAATGGGTCATCACCAAGAGACATTACCCAGGTAACTAATTTCTGTGCCAAGTCCATAAAGCATACATTCAATATGAATACATCATTCCTCCAATCTTACCCATACGTAGCAGGTCAGTAAGATTGCCTGACCAGTAGGCTAGCTGGCTGTGGCTCCACAGTCCTTTCCAGACTGATCATTCTAGAGTGGGCCCAGCCAAGTCGTATGCGGCAGGCTTCAATCCTTCCTGAGCAGCTTTTCCACTCCCCATAGGGTTCTGTCATGCAGAGGTACAGGGGGAGCAAAGTAAGAGGATCCAGTCTCAACCATTCCACTAGACCCCAACCAGCACCCTAAAGAGGCATTATCCACTTGCTGGTCCCCTCTCCCCTGGTCATATCCTACCAGGCTGTTTGGGGCATGGTCATACAGGAGTGGGATAACAGTCAGTGGGATAACATCCTGTTCACTTAATTAATTAGCCTCTTAGAGTTGGTAAGCCAGCTCCCACCTTTTCATGTTCTCTGTATGTGTGTATATATCTCCTTACTATACGTTCCATTATATTCATCCGATGAAGTGGGCTGTAGCCCATGAAAGCGTATGCTCAAATAAATTTGTTAGTGTCTAAGGTGCCACAAGTACTCCTGTTCTTTTTATCCCATTCTTTGCCATCTCTTGTGAGGTTCCACCTCCCAAAGTTGGGGGGCAAGGGAGAATCAGGGCCAGAGCTTCCAAATAGCCACAGGAATGCTCAGCACCAACCTTACCTCTTGGTGCTCTGCCCCCTGCCCACCAGGGTCCTTTTAAACGTCTCCTCTACCTAGAACATGTCCTAAAGTGGCTGCTATGGGGCCGGGCCTCCCTAACACAGTACTGCTCTATACCTTGACCTGGTTTAGCAATGGAGTTTACAGACCCGACACAACACTTATTAACCATTACAAGTGATGAACTTTCTGTCAATACTTTACATGTTACCCTTTATGGATAAACACCCTGCAAGATATGTTTGGTGTGGTGAGTTTGCCAGGTCTGAAGCAAGATGTTTGCAAAGAACAGGGGAAGGGACTCTTTGCCAAGGAGTCTCTGTGTCACATGCACCAAGCAGTTTACCCTGATGCTTAGACTGCTCACCTGACTTATCCTAGCGTCTGAGGCAAAAGAGAGTTGTTTTCATTTCAGGTTTACCTACAAGGGAAATTCCCCACCTGCCATAAAGTTGTGGTGCAAAGAGACATTTGTTTAATGAGTGACCTACTTTGCAGGGTGCGCTGAAGTTAACAGATGCTGCCAGGCAGCAGTTTGCTCAAGCAAACTGCAAAATATGCAGCGCAATCTCAACAAAAGGCTTTTTAAACTCCAGGGAAAAGCAGGAGCAGGACATGGGTGACAGGATGGAGGCACCAGGAATATGAGTGACTGGAGTCACACAGTTGTTTGAAAATCCCCAATGGCCTAAAAAACAACAACATTGTTGCAGGGCGATTTCCTCCTTTGTAGTTAGGATCACCATAAGGGCTCGCTAGCAGGCCTTGCCCCTATTTAGTGGGCTCCTGAAAGCTGCCTCCATCTACTGGTGATGCTCAGAACACAGATTCTTTGTTACAAGTTATCAGGAGAAGGCAGAGTTGAGGCTCTTTCAGGCTAACTCCTTGCTCTGCATATTGCCTTTGGGGAGGGGGAGGGGTATAGAAGAGGCTACTTTGCCAGCAATAGTGGGGGAAGGGGCAGTAAAGAGTGTTCACTGTCACATTAACTGAATGGAGTTGCTCCAGTTTTCCCAGGTGCAGCTCTGTCCTTGTTGTCACACTTTGAGCCTCTCCCAAGTCCACTAAAGTCAATGGGAGTCTTTCTACTGACTGCAAAGGGAGCCGGATCAGGTCTCTACTCATGGTTCTGTTCCCATAAATTCTCCCTTCTGGTAACTCTTACACAACAGACATTTGTGCACCTGCATCCCTCAGAGACAGGGAGTTCCTCTCTACACAATGATCAGGTGTGGAAACGGGGCGGGGCAGGTAGAATCTACTCCCCGTCGTTTAAAATATCAGTATTACAATGCAGTCCTGCACTGGCACTGGACTTGAGGCTGGGAGGGTGTATTGCTGGACTCCAGCTTTATTCTCTCTGGGTGATATTTCCAGATTGGATCCCTCAGCAATTCGAAAGGTGATTTTTTAGACTGCCAGAGCTTCAGCCTCTGAAAAAACAGCTGTATTCACAGAATCATATCATAGAATATCAGGGTTGGAAGAGACCTCAGGAAGTTCATCTAGTCCAACCCCCTGCTCAAAGCAGGACCAATCCCCAGCTAAATCATCCCAGCCAGGGCTTTGTCAAGCCTGACCTTAAAAACCTCTAAGGAAGGAGATTCCCCGCCTCTCTAGGTAACCCATTCCAGTATTCCTTCTGCCCTTTGCCCCACCCACACAGCAAAGATCTTGAAATCACACCTCAGTCACAGTGTGATGGAGGAAGCATGAGTCAGGTGACAAGGACCCAGCTCAGCTGGGTTGGCGCTATGCGGAAAGAGAAGTAGAAACTTGCCTGGGATGCTGAGGGAAGCAAAAACAATGCTAAGATGTGCACAGAATTTCTAATGCTAAGCCTGATCCTTCTCCCACAGGACTAGAAGGAGAGTTTACTCTCAGCCTGCAGTAAGGTCCAGCACATGCTGGCACTGCCCCAGGAGCACAGCCAGGAGAGAATGCTGACAGAATGATATTTTCCTCTATCTCTCCCCTTACTCCAGTGGGGGAGAGACCTGCCACCCCCTATACCAGAAATAGATTAGCTGGACCATCTCTGAGGAGAAAGTAAACTGACTGGCACGATGGGCCTGGAGTCTAGGATCTGCCTATTCGCCACCCTCCTGTGCAAGAGTGGGAATACCGGACAGATAGGGCCTGCTCTTCCCAGGCTGTGATCCACCAGGCAGGTAGCTCACATGGGGGAGCAAAGGGGTCACCTTACGTTCTCTGACTCTTGTGTGTGGAATGCAGGGTAAGCAACGCCCATCCTAGTCATGGAGCGTTTCACCACTGACTCAAATGGGAGCTGGTGGAATGACTGCCATCTTCCCTGACACACCGGGGATTGAGCCAAGGACCTCCAGCACTACAAGAACCAATCCCAGCCCTTCCTCAGGCAAAACTCCCATTAAAAAAATCCAGAATTTTGGCCTGGCTGAGTACAGACTTGAGCCAAGGAGCTGAGAGACAGCTCTGAGGTGTTGTACAACGTCAGTTTTCTGACCAGAACTGCACACAACTACAAGAGTGAAGCTCCTTTGTCAACTTTAAGTAGAACAAAGTCACAGTCCATGTTCTAGATCAGGGGCAGGCAACCTATGGCACGGGTGCCGAAGGCAGCATGTATGCTGATTTTCAGTGGCACTCACACTGCCTGGGTCCTGACCACTGGTCCGGGGGGGCTCTGCATTTTATTTAATTTTAAATGAAGCTTCTTAAACATTTTAACAACCTTATTTACTTTACATACAACAGTAGTTTAGTTATATTTTATAGACTTATAGAAAGAGCCCTTCTAAGAACGTTAAAATTTGTTACTGGCACGCGAAACCTTAAATTAGAGTGAAGAAATGAAGACTCGGCACAGCACTTCTGAAAGGTTGCTGACCCCTGATCTGCATGAAGGATTTCAGTCCCTGAGATCCCCATTCAGCTCCTTTCCCTATTAACAAGGAAGAAGATGACTCATACGTATCTGCTGCTTGTTCCCACTCTAGCAAAGCACAGGGGACATCTCCAACCATGTGCTTTATGGCCCGTTCCTTGAGATACCTGGGCCCTGACAGAAGCATGAAGCTCTGTGAGAAGGAAGCTTCAGTGCCTTTGCCCTGATGCTTGGCCGAGGTTTTCTTTTGAAAGCCCTTTTGTAGCTCCTCCCCCCACCCCTGTATCCACCCAAACCACCCAAAGATGTGGTGAAAGGCAGATGACTCCCCAGCCCCTCCTCCTGGAGCTGCACTAGTGCTGTTCTGCAAAGCTAAAGTCTGGGAGGATCCTGCAAGGCACATGCTAGCACATGCATCACACAGATACTCAGAGACCTTCAAGCTCCCTTGGTACCATTGCCTCCCACAACATCTGTAGGGCAAGGGCGATGAGAGACTTTTCTATTCAGGTTCTAACACAGATACTAGTGGGGACCTGTGAAGTATGTGACTCCCACAAAGGGGGCAAGCAGCTCGCCATGCCTGCTAAGTAACAGCATCCTGCCCTCAGTGTATGGTCACCAACGATGCAATGCTTCTGCCTTGTGTTTCATTGGCTGAGGGTGTTAACGCCGAGCAGCTTGCAACAGGAATTGTTTGGTGGCACTGCAGAATGAACTCGAATGTGTAGTTGAATTAAGCCCTTGTGTCAAAAACAGATAGTTAAGGGTTAATGTCTCTTTTACCTGTAAAGGGTTACAAACAGTGAACCTGGAACACCTGACCAGAGGACCAATCAGGAGACAAGATACTTTCAAATCTCAGTGGAGGGAAGTCTTTGTTTTGTGTGTTGTCTTTGTCTGTTGTTCTCTCTGGGATCTGAGAGTGACCAGACGTACCTACAGACTCTCTAATTTTCTGTTCAAATAGTAAGTACAAGTAGAAAGACCGTTTAGTCTTTTTGATTGTTTTCTTTATTTGCAAATGTGTATTTGGCTGGAAGGATTCTAATTTGTATGTATGCTGGGAGGAGGATTCTCTCTAGTGTCTATAAGCTGAAAGATCCTGTAACATTTACCATGTTGAGTACAGAGACAACTTTTACTTTTTTCTTTCTTTAATTAAAAGCTTTTTCTTTTAATAACCTGATTGATTTTTTGGTTATCTTGTGTAAGACCCAAGGGGAGGGGGTCTGTACTCACCAGGGAATTGGTGGGAGAACGGAGAGAAGAGGGGAGGGAAAACCTGATTTCTCTCTGTTAGTCACTGTCTCTCTCTCTCCAGGAGAGAGAAGGGAGAGGGGGGAAAGGTGAATTTCCCCTTTGTTTTAGATTCAAGGAGTTTGAATCACAGTAATCTCCTAGTGTACCCAGGGAGGGGAGGATCTGGGAGGAAGAAAGGAGTGGGGGGAATGGTTTATTTCCCTTTGTTGTGAGACCCAAGGAGTCTGGGTCTTGGGGTCCCCTGGGAAGGTTTTGGGAGGACTAGAGTGTACCAGGCACTGAAAGTCCTGGTTGGTGGCAGCCTATCAGATCTAAGCTGGTAATTAAGCTTAGAGGAATTCATGCTGGTACCCCATCTTTTGGACTCTAAGGTTCAGAGTAGGGTTTTAGCCCTTGTCTAGGCACAGAAGAATCACCTATCATTCTGCATGGGTTCAAGAGTATTTTATAAACTGTAAAGGCTCCACATTGGTGCGGATCAGCACCATTCTGCTTTGGGGTAACGTTTTATCCGTTCTTTGTATTACAATAGCCCCAACCAAAATTAGGCCCCATTTCTCTAGGCCAGAGAAGGGAGGTGCAGAGGACTGTTTGGGGGGGGGCACAGCTCGAGCCTTGGCCAGCCCCTATGGGGGGATAGGAGGGAGCATCACCCAGCTCTGCTCCTGGCCCCCTTACCTGTCTGCATCCCCCCCCCAACACCCCCAGAGACACAGCCCCGTTCCTGGCCCCAGGGGGCACAGGAAGAGGTAATGGGGGGTGTGAGGTAAAATGTTCAGGGACCACTGCACGTGTTGAGAGAGAGTTCCTGCCACAAAGAGTTTACAAAGACCAAGGCAGAACAGTTATCCCCCTTACCCAAGATCACACTGGGAAATGGCGAGCTGGGAATTGAACCTAGCGCTGCTGAATGCCAGTCCAGTGTCTTAACCACAAGCGAGTCTCAGAGAGCTCTGTAACCCCACCCAGCTACAGGAGGGGCTGCTCCTGTTGCCAAAAGGAGCATTCGGGCCAGCTTGGGAGTTATGAGATGCCCAGTGGTTGGTTTTGTTCCTGGGATCAGATCCATGCTTCCCAGAGCCCCTTTTCTGTGCCATCCTGTCCCACTGCCCCCAAAGAGCAATTCAGCTGGGGCAAGGCAGGTGGTGGCAACTGAGTCTTCCACCAGGGGAGGGCAGCTCTAACCCCTGCTAGGGACTCCCATCAAGCTACATAGGGAGATGTGTTCAACAAGCCTCATTTCCGGGGCTGCACTGGCCACTAACCTACTACAGGGGAGACTGCTTTCACCTTATGCTGGTACAACTCCCCCCCCACACCAATTTCTCTGCCACTGGAGGCCCCAGCCCTGGGCTTGCGCTGCCAGAGGTGTAATTCAACTCCCTAGGTGTGGCTGTTTCTTTGGGGAGGTATAAAGTGTGCCAATCATGCAGTGTCTGGGGGAAAAAAACCCACACAGCTTCATAGCAACATGGCATAGCAGGACAGTCCAAGCAAATCGCTAGCTGTTTACACTCTCTGCAGGCACCTTCACGGCGAGACAGGAAGAGCAGGATACCCTGCCTTGCATGCAGTGCCCTAATTTGTGCCACGGCTGAGCTCCGGCACTTCTAAGTTTGGCAGTTCATAGCCCCGACACCTCTGGGTTTGCTGCATCAGTTATAAGTGTAAAAAAAATTACTTGAGCCCCAGCACCCTCTTTCCTTACAATTAAGCACTGCTTGCATGGCACTCTGGACTCTCATAGGCTGAGAGCAGAGGCACTGGCTGTAGCCAAGAGATGGCACCGCTTCTTTTCTTTTTCACAGCGGGGAAGCCACCATCTCAGACCCACTCACCACCTGCCTGCTTGCTCCCCCTACAATGTCTCCTCTATCAATTTGGCCCTCAAACCACAAATCAAGCTCTGCTCAGTATCCCATCCTACTTTGCAAAATATTTATAGCCCTTAGCTGACTATACCAAGAGTGCTATTGCCCTCTGCTGGTAGAAATACTTAATATCCGAAAGCACCCAGAGCCATCTCTCTCAGTAACAAATGCTGTCACAGAGTAAATGCCTATCACTGTGGGAGGGAATGAGTTTTGCTAACAGCACTTAGTATCACTTCTCTTGTCACATGTGATAGGCTGACCTCGCCCAGGCCTTCACTCCCCAAATGCTGATGCATTATATTAATTGCAAATTTTAAAAATCCCCAAAGGGAAATTGCAACATGCAGCTGTCTCAGGAAAACTACTGAAGAGAGAGGCTTTACTGTGGCAAAGGGGACTGAATTCTCCCTTACAACAGCTTGGCTCTGTTGCAAGTTCCATGGCAAGACAAATATTTAAGCTGCACTCATGCAATGTAGCCCCCTTTCTGCTCCCACCTTTTAGTGTCTTCTCGTAGAAGAATTCTTTTTATTAGCGTAATGCCTCAAGACCCCAACTGAAATCCTGTTGAGCTTGGTGTTGTAGAATTGTAACCTTTGGGTGGTCTAGAGTTCACTTCAGTACCCTTCTCCAGTGCCTAAAAAAACAACTCCCATAGAAGAGTAGCTGGTGATCCAGAGTTCTGTCTCTAAGGATTTTCCGCAAGGACTGCATAGCGTCAGCCTCCCCACATTCAAGTCCCAAAAGGAATGAAAGCAATGAATTTAATTAAATAAAACTTTATAAAATCTTATGATAAAGAAACAATCTAATTTTTACAGCATGACATGGCTATTTTATAATCCAGAGACATTACCTTCACAGTTATACATAAACATAAATAAAGAAAAAATAAAATCTGAACAGTTCAGTCCCCACAGAAATACAATGAGAAGAAACAGAAAGTTTCCAAAAGTCAGGTTGAGTTCACCTAAGTCTCAGAGTCTTTGATCACCAAATCTCTACAGTTTGCTGAGTCTAAAACAACATCTTCCCTCCACTTGCTTGTAGCAACCTTCAGCTAACTGATTAACCAACCACACAGTTACATGTATAGATTTAAAGAAAACCATGCTGCAAAATATTTCAGAGTTAGGGACGATAGCCTACTGCTGCCTGCTCCTGGGCTCAGCTTCTCCCAACCCACACAAGGCACATGGTCTTCTGCAAAGCAGCTGCTCTGACTGTTCGCCCTCATGGAGTCTGACCCCAGCAACAAGGAACCTAGTGGATCATCCTCAAAACTACCCAATTCCAGAAGCTTCTGGATGTGGAGTGTTAAATCTGCCTAGCAACAGTGACCCAGGCACAACTCACTCCTATCTCCCCTCAATGGGTCTCTTCAAGAGATATCTCCCTATTAGGCACATCAGTTACAGAATCACATAACAACAGAGGCCTAGCAAGTTAGCTGCAGGGCCTGGAAGAGAACCCAGCTCACCCAACTCCGCTAGATGATAGTATCTGCATAAAGATTCTCCTTTTTACTCTCCTCATACTGCTGAATAAAGGTATGTAAATGTGGACAACCAACAGCTCTACTCAGGAGCCCACACCCCCAGCCGGAGCCCTCATCTTCCCGGTTTCCAACCCTCTGCCCCAATCCTGAGCCACCTCCCACACGCCAAACCCCTCAGCCCCACCCCCGCCACACATCACCTCCATATTGGTGCACGTAAAATTCATTACACACATGGACATAAAAAATTAGAGGGAACATTGCCCAAACATACTGAAGAAATTAGCTGAAGAAATCTCAGAGCTTCTGGTAATAATATTTACAAACTCATGATGAACAGGAGAGTCCCGGAATATTGGAGATGGGCTAAGGTAGTGCCCATCTTTAAAAAGGGCTGGGGACCGACTGGCTAAGCAGCAGTTCTGCAGAAAAGGACCTGGGGATTACAGTGGATGAGAAGCTGGATATGAATCAACAGTGTGCCCTTGTTGCCAAGAAGGCCAACGGCATATTGGGCTGCATTAGTAGGA
>NC_133773.1:138924435-138937180 GCF_003597395.2 Chelonoidis abingdonii | reverse complement strand
CTAGGTTGCCTCCCTCATTCAGTAAGGGGCCCATATTTTCCCTGACTTTCTTGTTGCTAACATACCTGAAGAAACCTTTCTTGTTACACTTAACATCCCTTGCTAGCTGCAACTCCAAGTGTCATTTGGCCTTCCTGATTTCACTCCTGCATGCCTGAGCAATATTTTTATACTCCTCCCTGGTTAGTTGGGCTTGGTCCTGCTTTGAGTGGGAGGGTGGACTAGATGACCTCCTGAGGTCTCTTCCAACTCTAATCTTTTAGATTGATTTCCTTCTTTGATAGGGTAACTGATTTGGTGGATGGGGGAAATGTGGTGGACATAATAAACCTGGATGTTAACAAGGCTTTTGGCACAGTCCCACATAACATTCTGATAAGCAAGCTGAAGAAATATAGGGTTGGCAGAAGAACCATTAAGTAGATACATAGTTGGTTAAACAACAGCAAACAAAGATTAACCGTTAATGGAATGATGTCAGATTGGAGGGAGGTCTGAAGTGGGGTTCCACAGGGATCTGTTCTGGGTCTGGTGTTATTTAACATCTTTATTAATTACCTAGCTGTAGGAATAGAGAGCATACTGATCAAGTTTGCAGATGACAGAAAGCTAGGAGAGGAGGCAGGGTTACCAACACTTTGGAGGATAGAGCTAAAATTCAGAGGGATCTCAATAACTTGGAGAACTGGGCTAAACTCAAAAAAATGAAATTCAACAAAGACAAATGTAAGGTGCGAAAAACCAAATGCACAAATACAGAATGGGAAATAACTGGCTTGGCAGCATCACTGCTGAGAAAGATCTGGGAGTTGTGGTGGATCACAACCTCAACTTGAGTCAGCAATACAATGTTGTTGCAAACAAAAAAAAAAGCAAATGCAATTTTAGGTAGCATAGCATTAACAGAAGCGTAACATGCAAGTCACAGGAAGTGACAGTGTCACTTTACTCAGTGCCAGTTAGGCCTTAGCTGGAGTACTGTGGTCACTGCTGTATAAAAAGGATCTAGTTTAACTCGAAAGGATCCAGAGGTGAGTGACAAAGATGATCAAAGGGATGGGAGGCAAACCATATGAGCAAAGGCTTAAGGAACTGGGTATGTTTAATTTGAAAAGAGATTAAGGGGGGACATGATGATGGTCTTCAAATACTTGAAAGGGTGCCATAAAGAAGATGGAGAAAAGTTGTTCTCTCTTGCCACAGAAGGCAGGACAAAGGATTCAAGATACAGCATAGCAGGATTTAGATTAATCTCCAGAAAAACTTCGCAACTGTAAGAACAGTAGGAGAGTGGAACAGATTGCCTAGGGAGATCATGGAAGCTTCTTCATTAGAGGTTTTCAAAAGGAGGCTGGATAGCCCTGTGTGTTGCGTGGTTTACAGCAGAGACAGCAAATCCTGCATCTAGCAGGGGGTTAGAGCAGATTTCCTTTGTGGTCCCTTCTACCCTTATGATTCTAAGCATTCTTCAGCCCACCCTCTGGGCTCAGCTTTCACCCTTCCTGGGCTCCTTGTTTTTCCCAAGCAATCACTCCCAGACCTTCCTACCTGGAGTCTCTATACATGCACATCTGCCTCCCAGTGCTGGACTTCCCTCTTCTTTTTAAGTCCCACACCCAGCACAGGTGCAGTTGAACTGGGATGACTGGCCCAGGACCTCTTGGCCCTTAAAGGGGCAGGCTGCTCTGCTATACTTCCCCGGTGGGGAGATTATTCCATAGCTGTCCCCTACCAGACCCTGATAAACCTGCTTTGTCCCTGTGCCAATGAAGTTCCTGTAGATTGGTTTTCCCAGGCATGGCCAAAAGCTCCTGTAGCCCAGCCTCGAGTGGATGCTGGCTGACTGTCAACACCGAAAGCACCAAACTCCACTTTGTTTTAGCCTGGGCTTTTATTCTGCTCAAACATTCATTTAATACGACTCAGCGCTCTGCAGCTATGTCCTCATTCTGTGTTTACGGAGCAGTTTGGATTGGACCTTTCTGTTCTCTAAGGGATCCATCAGGAATGCACCATTTACTTCCTTGAAGAAAGTGACTGATGTTGGAGATTAGCATATCAGGGATGTGCTATTTTCTGTACAGGTGGTATTAAGGTAGAAACCACCATATTTTCATGTTTACAATCCTATTCCTACAAAAATACCAGCATTAAAGGCCTGTTCATCTGCAGATCTCAAAGTGTCCCGCACACTTAACTAGCTAAGACACACAAGCCCTTGTGAGGAAGATAAGGGATATATTGAGATCACTTCACTTGCATCTGAAATGCAGCCACTTCTGGGGTGGAACACAGCAGCTACCAAACACTCGTGGAACCACTACACAGCAGTTTAGGGCAGGAAAAGAAGAGGAAAAATGTATCCAACTGAAACAATGGGCCTTAAAGGGACAGAATATAATTTACTGCCATAAAATACTAGCAGGACACCGAAGCTAGCCCCCCCAACTCTTGCAGACACTAACATGGGATAGTCAATGCTCACAGGTGGTCAGCAGTGACACTGTTTGTCCCCTTGGGGCCCCCTGCAAAGCTCAGCTCCAGGGACCCTATCAGTCATCTTGTGCATACAGTGTATGCCAGGTCACATTGTGCAGAGGACATAAAGACTTGTGTGTGCTTAAATTTGATGCACTCAGAGTGAACTCAAAGTGTGTATAATTAAGCATGTGCATGAGTCTTTGCAGGATTGGGGCACAAGTACTGTACTGTAGGTGAAGTCAGGGTTGCGGACAAAGTGGTTCGAGTGCCCACAACCTCTCAAATATGTTAAAATATATTTTAAATGCATGCACAAGCAAAAGCGCGCACACAAAACCAACCAACCTTCCCCAATGTTAGAAACTAAGGAAAGGCAAAGATAAGATGGTACCTTTTAAGCAAGGCACCTAAATATCCTTAACTCTGCTCACCATAAAGACAGCCTTCTTTGCTAAAGGTAGTGTCCCTGGAATGGGGGAAGGGGCAAAGAATGCCCCTGTTCTCTTGCATCCCACACTGCCGTGTTAAAGTCAAATTACTGAAGTTATTAACTAAATGCTTGTCCTGAGCACTAAGCCTGAGGGAGGGAAATTCAGTGAAGTCGGTTTCACCTGTCATCTACTTCTCTTTTTCACTACATGGTAGCAAAAAACATTAGGCAACTGGAACCACTGGGCACCTCTCTTTTTAATCTGTCAGAAGTAACCAATCGTTGTCCACTTTCCTTCAGCTCTTGCAGCAAGTCTTCCCGTAGTCCCAGATTTAACCCACCCATTTGAAAAAAGACCCGACCTTTTCTGTGTGGACTTTGGGGGTTGGGGAGGCAAAATCAAATAAAATAAAAAAAATCAGGCTTATAGTGAAAACTCATCTGCACTGGGAACGGGAAGCAGCAACCATCACTCTACAATTAGCCAGAGTATCTGCTGGGAAGTCCCTACGCTGCAGACACCAACTCCAGGAGCAGCCTTGCTGAAACAACCAATTCGGGGAGGCGGGGCGGGCACCCGAAACTTCCCTCGGTTGGAAATTTCTGTTTCGTCCGAGAGCTGGAGAAAAGCGGCCGGGCTCTTCCCAGCTCGGCTACTTAGCAAGCCAGGGCGCCTGGGGACAGAAAACAGCCGAAGCAGGACAGGACCGGACCACGACAGTCCATCCCTACACACTTAACACATCCTTCCTACGGGGGGTCCTGCGCCCAAGCTCTGGCTTCGCAGCCGCACCCCCGACCCCGCGCCTGTGTATGCGCCAAGCCGCCCTGCTTTTGCTTAGCTCCAGGGCCCCCTTCTCCGGCGGAAACGCTGCAAGCCACCAGCTTCCCCCGCAAACACAAGCGCTTGATGGACGCCTGGAGAGAGGCAGCGCGGCCAATGGGCGGCTGAAGCTCGGGGCCCGTAGAGGGCGGGCTTAGAACGTTCCCCGGGGGGGAGTGCGCGAGAGAGGCTGCGTGCGGCGCTTGTCTGTCTGTCTGTCTGTCTCGCGCTCCTGGTGGGCTCTTCCACTGCTGCTGCACACGCGCAGGTAAGGAGCGGCGCCCCCCTCCCCCCCCCCGCTGCACCAGAGCCCTCTCCCTGCCCGTGAAGCCGGGTGTCATTGGACGAGGCCGGATTTGGCAGCAGGGGCTGGCTTCTCGGCCACCGTAGTTCCTCAGATGCTCCCTTAGGTTTGCAAATGACTTCTCTCTGCCCGGGGCAGCCCCAGCTAAAGAAGGGAGCACGGAAAGGAGTTGGTGGGCCCCCTTTGTTTTGCAAAATGCTTGTTGGCTCTGCTGAGCCGAGGGGAGTCTGAAGAAAGCTGGGGCAAGTTCAGTGCGACTCAGTAGAATCAAGCAGAGAAAATAACACGAACATAAAATAATCTGACTGGGTTTTGTTTGCATTATGCAGAACCCTGTCGGTTCCAGGATTGTTAAACTCGCTAGCTTGTAGACCAAATAGGCTTGAGCAGTGATTAGACATTTGCTGGGTTGATGTGGGAGTTTGCACTTGAACGAGGAAATGCTTGCAATAAATGTAGCTGCCTTATGCAAATACTTATTGCAAAGCCCTGGCTTGCAGGCGAGATAACTGCTCTGCGCTGGATGTCATAGATGCAAGTGTCAAATTATCAACAAACCCCTGTGTTTGTCTTGGGAAGACCTGGCTGTACTTACATCACACTCCCACAAACATACTTGCACAGCCGTCTTTAGTCCTATTAATTACTCTGAATAAAGTTATGCTCCTGTACGATTGGGGCCTACATGTGTCAAAATTGTTGCAGTCAGGTTTGAAGTAGCAGAGTGAGAATCTGCAGAGATCCCACTCTCCATGCAAAAATCTGTGGAAATGTATCCCCTTCTTTAGGCAGAAAGCCCACCCCCTTTTTGTGCAAGAGTTTGTTGTGGCATTACAGCTTCAAGCTGTGCTCTCAGATCACATTACGCTGGGCTATCCTGGACTGGAGCACATGAGGGAGATCTCAAGATGGTGTTGGGGGAGTTAAGTGCACTGTGCATCTTGGCACTGAATTCAATTCATTCTTGGATCAACTCAGGAAGTGAGGAGAGGACTGGTCTCCTTGATTCCGGGACTCTTGGGGACCAGTTCACCTCTGTTGTAGGCTAGGGCAGTTCTCAGGGAACTGCCAGGGGCTCTATGGCTTTTGTGGCATGCAGGCAATAACTGGTGCCTTGCTCCCCACGTGTGACCACACATCCCAGAATATCCCCTGAGCCAGTCCTGTACCTCATAGAGAAGCTCCCAGGACAGGAGTTATTTATGGAAGGGGTTGCCTTGTTCACAGTCCCTTTGCATTGGCAAAGGAGGTGCAAAAGGGCCAAATGAATTGTGCTCTCTGTCAGTAGTGAACCAGTCCCCTGGCATCATGTGCTTGGAGAGCCATGTTTTTAAAGAGATCCATGGCAGTGATCCTGATCACTTATGGACAAAAGAGATCCCGTAAGAGATGGGTGAAAGCCCTGCAAAGCCACAGACAAATTCCAATCGGAGCACTTGCATTCTGCCTTCCTGGGTTTCCCTAGTAGTTTCAAAAGAGGAAGTGGAACAACAGCTGATTGGTTGTGTGTTGCCATGGCTGCCTCCTGTATTTCCCTAGAATGCGTCAGTGCAAGCACTGACCCATGACAATGCTGTAACTGTACAGGCATGAATGTCTTAAAGACTCTAAGGAGTTGCCAGACTGCACAGCACTTACACTAGGCTTCTGTCTTTTAACTTTATAATTCCATGTTCATCTGTGTAGATTACCATGGGATACAGTGTGTATGAGAGTCAGGACAAGGTGGTCTTTGAATAAAGCACTGGATTCAATTTCCAGCTCACCCACAACCCCTCTTGGGCATGTTGCTTAGGGAGGGATTTTCCTAAGTGATTTAGGAGCCCGAATATCATTGACTTTCTAAATCACTGAAGTGCTCTTGAAAATCCTACCCATTTTCTCTATGTGCCTCATTTCCCCATCTGTAAAAATGGGAACAATGCTTTGTTTTTATGTCTTATCTATTTTGCTTGTAAGCTTTGGGGCAAGTAGTCTTAGTATGTCTGCACTGGAGCTGCAAGTGTGATTTCCAGCTCAGTGGATATGCTAATACACTAAAATAGTAGTGTAGCCATAGCTGCATAGGCTAACTGCCCCCAATACATAACCTTGAGCAAGGGGTTCCTGTGAGAGAGACCCCGACAAATAAATCAATGCACCTTTTTAAAAAAAAAAAAAAAAAAAAAGAGGAGCATGTCATATCAGAACATTGTGGTTCTCATAACTTGTTTTGCACACACCTGTTGCTTAAACTATGGTTCCGATCCTCCCCAAATCAAAATCACTCACTTGGGATTGATCTCAGGGAGCGTCTGGCACTCCCTGCCCTTTTCAGGAAATAATATTTGTAAAGTTATTCTGGGTAAAGATTTAAGCTGGCTTGAGCTTAATTGATGAGCCAGAGCAAAACAAGGTGGGTGAGGAAGTATCTTTTTATTAGACCAGCTTCTGCTGGGGCGAGGGGGAAGCTATTGAGCTTACACAGCACTCTTCTAAGGTCAGAGAAAGTTCCTTGTGCATAGGCATCAGGACAGGGGCTTTGTTGTGAGCCCAGGCTGTTAGCAGCCAGCCTTGAGGTGACCTGCTGTGATTGGCACCCAGGTGCTGTGGGGTTGGGTCCTGCCCTCGGCATCCTTCTGGCTGAGAGGGTGTGCTCTCTGCCTGTCTTTTGCCAGGGCTCCCTCTGGAAGTCTTGCCCTGAAAGCTAAGTTTCCAGTTTAAGGCCTTGGCTACACTGGCGCTTTACAGCACTGCAACTTTCTGGCTCAGGGTGTGAAAGAAACACCACCCTGAGCGCAGCAAGATACAGGGCTGTAAAGTGCCAGTGTAAACAGTGCCGCAGCTGTGGGAGCACGGCTCCCAGCGCTGCAAGATAATCCCCATGAGGAGGTGGAGTACGTGCAGCACTGGGAGAGCTCTCCCCCAGCGCTGGCGCTGCGACCACACTCGCACTTCAAAGTGCTGCCGCGGCAGCGCTCCCGCGGCAGTTCTTTGAAGTTTTCAGTGTAGCCATACCCTAGGATCCAGTATCTCAAAGTGCTGTAACAGCCCCCTGCAGACTTTGTTTTACTCTTGAAGGACTGTCAAGGAAAATGGAGGAGACATGAAAGACAATGTAGGAGGTCCAGCCAGTGGTCAGTGTGCTCTGGGGTGGCTGGCATGGCTTAATAGTCCCTCTGTCTTGGTCAGCCCCTGCCAGCAATAGCTTGGGCCACTCAGTGACTTGTCCATCCTTGTGACTCAGTCCTCCAGCCAGGTCACTTGGAGCATCACCCCTTTCAGGGTAACAAAAAAGTCCAAACAAAACCTAAATCTAATGAACTTTATATCAGGCTTTCCGCCCCAGTCTGGGCTCAGCAGTCCCTGCTCCTTTACTGCCAAGGCTTACATCTCCCTTCCTGGCCCCTGGGTTCCAGGTGAGGACCCAGCACTCAGTAGCTACAGGCTGCCTGGATCTATTGCTGCTGCTGCTTGTCTGCACGCACCTTTCACACAGCTGCATTGTCTTATGCTCTTTACTGCTCAGAGCTCTATCACCTCAGGCAGCTTCCTTAGTGTTCATAGCCATGCCAGCTGTTGTTAATTGACCACTTAGTCATAGCTGAAGAAGTGATTCATCCATCTATTCACTCCTTCCTGGCTGCTACACTGATACAGCTGGAGCATGTCTGGTGAAGACACTGTCTGCCAACAGGAGCGAGATCACCTGTTGGCATAATAAAATCACCTCCACCAGCAGAAGCTCTGTCTCCACCAACATAGTGCTGGGCACGCTAGTGCTTATGTCAGTGTAACAGATCTCTTGAGTGAGGTGGAATATTCACATCCTTGAGTTCTGCCAACATAAGCAGTAGTGTAGACATATCCTAAGCAGCAGCATTAGGGCAATGTAATCATGCTGCATGCTCCTTGCCTGTTTCCTGAATGGTAGGACTTAGGCCTTGGCTACACTGGCGCTTTACAGCGCTGCAACTTTTCTCGCTCAGGAGTGTGAAAAAACACCCCCCAAGCGCAGCAAGTTACAGCACTGCAAAGCTCCAGTGTAGACAGTGCCCCAGCGCTGGGAGCGCGGCTCCCAGCGCTTCAAGCTAATCCCCTCAGGGAGATGGAGTACCTGCAGCACTGGGAGAGCTCTCTCCCAGCACTGGCACAGCGACCACACTCGCACTTCAAAGCGCTGCCACGGGAGCGCTCCCAGGACAGCTCTGTACAGCTGGAAGTGTAGCCATACTCTCCTGAGGCTATGGCTACACAAAAGAATATACAGCTGTAAACTCTAGTGTAGCTACTCTAATTACTTAATTACTCCAACCCCTGTTAGAGGGCTTTCCCTCTACCCTCCCACTTCCTTAGCTCTTCTCCTTGAGACAGCAAGCTGCAAAAAACCAGAAGTCTAAACAATGGAATGTTTATTTGAGTTCATTTCCAGAAAGCATGATTCCAATTTTCCCACCCACTTCCTGTTCGACCCATTTATATAGTAATAGTCTCAGCTATACCTTAACCAGTCATTTTACTGAAATTTAACTAACCAGTCCTAACAGTGTAACATAATTCTCTAACCAATTATATCCCACTACCCTAATTAACTTACATCTAGCAAAATTAATTAATTATACAGCTAACAAAAATTAAAGAACCAGACAGATTAACAGTAGAAAAGTGGGGGCCATAAAGATAAAACAATACAGAAATGAGGGTTTCACAACCACAACCATTGATCCTATTGGGATCCAGGAAAAAACAACCCTTGAGAGGTGACTTCTTGCCAAACAGGATGCTATCAAACAACGTTTTCTTTAACCATCTTAAGATCTCTTTCTTTATCTGGTCATGATGGGCACTATCAGGACAGGATCATCTTCCTAACAGCCCAATACCACCTTATTTCAGTGTGACTGGTTTGGAATGTGAGGATGTGACCTTGGGCTTCCCAGTTTATGGCTGAGCCTGCTGCTTAGCCAAAGGACAAAGCCTCAGAGTATCCTAGTGAGAGAAGGCCCATACACAGGCGGACTGTGATTTTGATTCTGTTTTACACCTCTATTCTATAACTAGCTAAATGATAAAAATACACCTAAATTGTTAAAGTATAGTCCTTTACAGGCAGGCCTGCATATCCTCCCCCCACCCCTCCACGAGTGATGGTAGCATTGTTGGCAGGAGAAGCTCTGCCATGGACATAGAACTGTCCACACCTGCACTTATGTCGTTATAAATGATGAGGGTAGCTAATTCACACCTTGAGGGACATAATTTATGTCAGCTTAAGCTGTAGTGTGTACATAGCCAGGGTGTGATGAAAGAAAAGCAAGTAGCTTTGACTCATCAGTAGTCCTGATCAAAGGAGTTGCTTAGTAACAGGAAATGGAGTTTCAGCTTTCTGCAGTAATTCAGCCAAGAGCTCACCCCTGTCAGTTTCACCCTACTCAAAGCACTGTAGTTTTTGTGGAAAAGGGTGCGAAGATGGTGTCGGATGCTAAACGTTTGTCACGTGCCCTTTTTAAAACACAGCAAACCTCAAATGATATCCCCCCCCACCCCAAAAACCGGCGATAGAAAAATCAAGAAATGCACGTGCAAGCTGAGGGATGTGCTGGCCATGCTTCCTGCAGCCCCCATTGGCCTAGAGCGGTGGGAGCTGTGATTGGCCGAACCTGCGGACATGGCAGGTAAACAAACCATCCCGGCCCGCCAGGGGCTTTGCCTGACGAGCCGTGTGCCAAAGGTTGCCGATCCCTATGTTAGATGCACAGTTTTAATAGAAAAAGTTCATTTTTCATAGGATTTTTTCAATAAAAATTTGAGCAGCTTCAATAATTATTATTATTATTATGATACTAAGCTCTTCTTGGTAGGGACTATTTGTTTTTCCTATGTTCGTACAGTGCCTTGCACAGTGAGCCAACCTGCAATATAAAAGTTAACTAATAACAGCTGTGTGGTTGGTTTTTTTTTCCCCTAAATTGATCTTCTCGCTCCTAGGTGCGAAGCAAAGATGGGGTTTGCTGAGGACAAGGTTTATGAATACATTAGGGAAAACATGTCCGACTTCCATCACACCCGGGTGCTCCAGCTGATTCGCCATCTACCGTGTCTCTCTGATGCAGACAGGGTAATGCTTTATTTATTCTTTAACTCTGTTTTCTTTGAACCTGCCTTGCTAGTTCAGGCGCACATGTGTGGGAAAGGGGCTGGAGTAACAGTAGATACCATCTCTCCACAACTCTAACCTCCTGTCTCGCGGAACCAACAGCTTCACCCAAAACTGAAAAATGCTCAGTGTGCTAGATCAGTGTTTCCCAAACTTGGGATGCCGCTTGTGTAGAGAGAGCCCCTGGTGGGCCGGGTCGGTTTGTTTACCACCCTTGGCCCACACTGCTTCCAGCAGCTCCCATTGGCCTGGAGCAGCGAACCGCAGCCAGTGGGAGCCGCGATTGGCCGGACTTGCTATCATAATGTAAGCAAAGAGCAACTGCTGCAACACTAGGTCCCAGTCATTGGAGTATTCATTCACGAATTTACAGATCATGGCCCCCAAAGTTCCATTAAACCTTTCCACCAGGCCATTGGTTTGATGGTGGTACGGGGTGGCAACCAAGTGATTCACCCCATGAGTTTCCCACAGGTCTTTCATGGTGCCTGCAGGAAATAGATCCAGAATCTGTAAGAGAATATCGGATGGCCAAACTACGCCTGGCAAAAATGTTCTGTTAGGGCCATGCACACCGCTTTAGCCCTGGTGTTGCCTAAGAGCTACTGCTTCGGCCATCGGGTCGCCAAAGTCCCACGAAAGTCAGTACTACTGCTTCCTCTGGCATCTTTCTTGGAAAGACCCGAATATCCACAACTACTCGCTGAAATGGGAACTCAATTTATGGGCGTGGCTGGAGAGGTGCCTTGACCAGATCTTGGACGGCTTTCCTAATCTTTGGCACACCTCACAAGACCCGGACAATACTGCAACGGTCCTTGCATCCCCTCCCAGTGGGAAGGACTTTACCCCAACCTGTCTTTTGCGTTCTGTTCACTGTCAAAAGTTAGGACTCAGATCATTTAGTTTGTCAGACCACTTCTGTTTTATTAGCACAGCGCTCGCTAATACACCTAGATAATGTAGCACCATAAAAGACACAAACTAACTTATATACAGATAAAGAGGCAGAGTTAGACAAAGGGACAAAGAAGCAACAGACAGGAAAAGAACCACCTGTACAAAGCATGCATATTCCACGTCCTACTGCATTATTAGCCTATCTCAGATCGATACACTTTTCCCCAATTGCCCTTAAACGGATGCAATTGTTCTATGCTAATGTCTGTGTTGCTGACACCTGCGATTGCAACATCTCCAAACATTTTGCTTAAAGGTGCAGACAACATTTCTTTAATTCCATTCTTATTTTAAAATATAATTAATTCTACTTTCACAATCCCTCCTTTGGTCAAGTCACGCCATACCAAAATTACTGGCGTTCCACAAATCAATTGTTCTTTATTTTTTTTATCCGGTGATATTAACTCATATATATTAGCACTCTGGTTTGGGGCAGCTATCGTGTGACATGTCTTACACCATTTTGATGCAACAGGAGATTAACATACAAAAATTATTAGGATTTTCAACAGCATAGTCGGGTCCCTGAAACAACCAGTTTCTATGCCAGAGAAAATTGAACAGGTACTTAGCCACTTTAAAGAACTTGGTCTCTACATGAGGAAGAAATGCAATGTTCTTAAGTGGCTAGTGTGAATCTATTAGCTCATGTTATGTCAGGGTTTATAAACAGACATATTGTATTTCAATGAAAGCACAGGCCCCTCCTATTGGCACCAGCCACTATGTCCCAATGCCTGATGTTCTGGAGGGCCACCTGTGGATCGTCCTGATTTTCCTTTGTGTGGCCAGGCTCACCCCCCAGAGTGGGATATTAGAACTGCCTATAGCCTCTTTCAGGTGGTTCATTACTGTTCCATATTGTGTTTAAACAGACAAGGTCTCCAGTGAGGTCTGGGGAATTGAGTGGATAGCTAGGGGGGGACAGGAACACCAGGAGAGTGGCTTTGGGGATTTTGGTGGGGCTTTTTTTGGCCAAAGAAAAACCCAGCAATTTAGATAATAATTAAGGGTCTTGCTATGCCACACTTGCTGCTGGATAACAAGAATTGTAATTTGTGGACTCCCAGACCTTAAGAAACACCAGCAGCTGAGAGATAACAGGCACACCAGAGGCCACATGTAGGAGCAGGGGGCGACACATATGGTTCTGACAATCTCAATAGGAACTGCCAGTCACAGTTTTATGTCCACCCAAGGCAGCAGGCGCATACGGCTTCACCTACTGCTTCTTCTGGGGCCTTGCTTTATGAGTCGTCTGCTTCTGGCAACCCTTATGACAGCCGTTTAGGATTGTTAAGGTATTGCAGGCTGTTCTCTACTTCGTCTTCTGAGTCAAAATTGACTCTGCAGGGTCCTGAGGTGATGACTTGCGTTGGCCAGTGGAGGTCTTTTGTCTTCTTACACTGTGAAGCATGCCATCACCTGCAAAGCCAGATAGTTTAAAAACCGTCCCTGGGACTTCTGGCTATAACAAATGGCCTTACACCTTATTCTTTTCCTGATGCATACATTCCTCAGTCACACAAAATTAGATTGAGAGGCTGCTGAGGCTAAATGACACAGCAATAGTGAGAATAACAAACAGTATGACGACTAGTTATTGTC
>NC_133773.1:138881897-138915502 GCF_003597395.2 Chelonoidis abingdonii | reverse complement strand
CATAGCCGAGAGACAGACAAAAGACTCCGACCCCCAAAAATTCCCTCCCTGACTTTGAAAAAATCCGGTTTTCTGATTGGTCCTCTGGTCAGGTGTGTGGTTCCCTTTGTTAACCCTTTACAGGTAAAAGAAACATTAACCCTTAGCTATCTATTTATGACACCTGCAGACGCGGCAGGTAAACAAACTGGTCCATCCTGCCAGGAGCTTTCCCTACACAAGGAGCGACCCAAGTTTGGGAAACACTGCTAGATCAAAGCTTAGAACACCAGTGTACGAATAGTTGGGAAGAACAAATAGAAAACAACAAGCTAGACTGCTCTAAATTCCTGGCCAGAACTATCAGCCCCGACAGGCTGGGGATCGAACCTGTAACCTCCAGAGCTAGAACTATGAACTGCTACAGCTTGAGTTAAAGAATCGAGTCTCTCATGAACTAGACTCACACCCTGTATGGTGCAAGCAGAGAGACGGGACACATAATGCATGCTGACCAGTGGGTTACACTGCCAGATCCCTCATCACAGGGTGAGGTGCAGAACTAAGGCAACCTCTTGCCAGATACAGAATTGGTGGCTACAAACTAGAGGTGGATACTGGGAGGTATAAAGCCCAGTCCAAACCCAGAAGAAGTAGCCATGCAGCCAGTGGGACACTGATGCCAGAATCATAACTAGGAGGGAGCACAATACAGGCTCAGAGATTTTTTTTAAATATTGAAAAGTGGAGAGGGGTGGGAGTGGGGATGGGAGACTGAGATGGCATCATGTTACCTAACATGAAATGCCCCCATCCTGGGCAGGACACCTGAGAAGTCCTGTCTTGTTTTTAAGGAGTTTCTCTCTCTGTGTGTGGATTGTGTTGCCAGTAAAGAAGCATTCTTGGCTTGAGCTCTGTGTGTGGTAAGAAAGAGGGAGAAAACCACTATGTGTGGGAGTCTTTTGTGGCAGCTGCGTCTATAGCTGCTGCTGCTCATTCAGTCTCCGCCTAGTTAGAGCAGGGAGCTGCTTTCTGCAGCCTGGGCTCTCTGTCTGCATCTCGGGGACAGGCTCTGCCTGAGGCACGGTTGCAGGTAACCAACCAGTGCACCCTGCTGGTTAAGAATAGCCCATGGAATTAGGAAACCTAGGAATTGCCAGACTGGATCAGGTGCTTCTCGTCCCTATCTTGCCTCTGACTTCGAGGAGCACCAGCTGGTTCTGAGGAAGATGCAAGAACCCTGCAGGGAGCAGAGGTGGGATAGTCTGTCCCCGCAGAAAGGTCTCCTCCTGAGCCCTAATAGTGATCGGCTTAAACTGTGAAGTATGAGGGTTAATATATTTTTAGGCTTGTGGCCACCGCAGCTCATGGAAACTATGGTCTTGGCATGCAATTCTCTATTCTGACTAGCAGGTGGGCTGCTGAGCCTTAGTCACTGATCCCTGCCCCCACCCCAAATACCTTGAAAGGTAAAGGGGGAGCCGTACAGCAGGGTTTGAAAAATAGTGCCTCTTGCTGCCCCCCCTTCCTTACTCTGTTCCCTCCTCCCTCCCCAACTGAATCTCTGCTCCTCCTGCTCTCCAGCCTTGGCTTGCTCCTGGCTTTCGCCTGCTCCAACATCCAGAGCTCCCACTGGCTGTAGTCCTCCCGATAGAGAGGTGGGATGTAGGGTACAACATGGAGGGTGCTTGAAGTTGTGTGAGTTGTAAATGCTTCCAGCCTCCTGCTCTGTCATCCCCCCTTTTTGAGCATCCCACTCCTGTCCTGTGGCATCTCTGCTTGTCCTGTCTCTGTGCAGATCCAGTAATGTGTTACCATCCTGCCTTGCAATTCACCTTGCTGCTTGACTACGGGACCACCTCCTAGTGCACAACACAGAACTCTGCCAAACTGCACCGCGATTTCATGATGGGGCCTCGCCTCCCTGGAGCTTCATCTCGCACCGAGCAACCCTGCCAGCTGACTCCTGGCCAAATTCCTCTGCCTCGGCAGGACCCCAGGTGCTGAGCTCCCAAGAGCTTTGTCTGACTCCTGCTGGGACTGATGAAACCCCCCGTAGCCGGCCCCTTTCTCAGTGTTCTCTCCCTGCTGATTTTTAGGAAGAGATAGAAGCCTATGACGACAGGAAAGGGAACGAGCACGCTGTGTGGAAGCTCTTCGACTACTTGAAATGCAGGAGTGGCTGGGTGAAGGAGCTGATCGAGGCGCTCAGGAAGAACAGGCACCATGATCTCGCAGACAGGGTTCAGTGCGAGTATGATGCTCACCAAGTCTGTAAGTTGCCTTGCAGTACCTGTCCCTTAGTACCTGCTGCGCTCTCTTAGCTGCCTGGCCCTGGGGCGCTCTCTAGCATCACCACGGTATCTCAACGCCTTGCAGTCTTGACTGTGAGGTAGGGCAGGGCTGTTATCCCCCAGGTCCAGGGGGCCAGGTTGTCAGAGGGGTCTAAAGCTGCCAGCAGATACCTCGAAGCTGGTTTCAGCACCAAACTCTCATTGAAATCGAATAAACACCTGAGGATCTGGCCCTAAGTGACTTGCCCAGGTCACACTGGCAATCTGTGGCCAAGCTGGGATTTGAACTCTGGTCTCCCAAGGCCCAGCCTAGTGCTGGGAATGGGTGATGGATCACTTGATGATCACCTGTTCTGTTCATTCCCTCTGAGGCACCTGGTATTGGCCACTGTTGGAAGATGCTGGGCTAGATGGACCTTTGGTCTGACCCAGTATGGCTGGTCTTATGTTCTAACCACTGGGCAATCCTTCCTCCATTGAAACAATGCTGTTTCTTTCCCATTTCCTGGAAGTTTCTTTGGTGCTATCACTGCTGTCATTAGGAGGGTGTATGTTCTAAGTGTACAACCCTAATCAATGGTAGAGACCGGCGCCAGTAACAAAGCCTGACTCCTCCATCCCTCCTGCCCGCAGGGTTAATAAATTAAGCCCAGCCTTACCCCTCTCCCGACCCACCTCCTTCTTGAAAGCTTGGTGATGCTTCTGCTCTGGAAGTCAGCAGGTCCCGGTTGTGCTAGCAGGTTCCAAAGCTGAGGGCTTCTCCTCAGAAACAGCACCTGCCCCTTCCCCTTGTTAAAACCTGCGGGCTGCTGGCTCCAGCCCCTTGGTTGATCTCATCTGCAGTGGCACCGCCCAAAGAGAGGGGCAGGAAGCCGGCATCCCAAATCACTGAGGTTGAATCCCACATGTAGAATTGCAGGGCACAGGGATAAGGTAACTACTGTAGCTTTGTGCTGAGGTTTCTGAATGGCCTGAAGGTGCAGCCTCATGTTGTCCGCTTTGCGGTAATTCAGACTTGAGGTGACAAAGACCTGCATAACTGTAGCGAGGTCTGGCCCCCCTTCAAGCAGGTTGTGACTTTTCCTTCCAACTGCGTGGGACAACTGGAGAGCCAATGAGACTCATCCTCAGCTTTCAGACTGGTGTCACAAACATCCGTCAAACTCCCTCAGTGCAGGGAGCAGCAATAAACCTCATCAGGTCTTGTGACTGCCTCGGCCAACCTACAAGCGCTTGCTCGTGGGCTAACTCTTAACCTTGCGGGCTTGTCCAAACCTCCATCTCTGCTAGGCATAGGGTAAATGGCACTGTCACACACCAGTGGGTTGGGTAAGATGGGGAGAGAACCCTGAGCATCATCCACATAGAAAATATGGCCTCTGGGTCCTTCACGTACTAGCAAGTCCATGTTGGATGAGCAGCGTGGTAGAATGGGACCTTATGAAGGCAGAGGAGTTCAGTGCAGGATCAGTGCTTGGCTCTGGTGCTTAAGCTAACGGTCCCTTCCAGGGACAAATGGGAGAGGTCTGGTGGCAATAAGGTCACCTTCTGGAATCCACCTGTGCGCGCCACAGCCTGGCTTTGAGCTTCTGGAGATGCTGCAAGCCCCTCTGCTCACCTGGAGCGGTGCCTGGCTGATCAGTGAGGGGGTGGAGGCTAACTTGAGAGAGGATTCTGCAGGAGGTCAATAGTTCTTGGTTTCTCTGGAGGTGATCTGTGCCCTGCCCTGCATATCGATTGTATTTGAACTCATATCTTTCTGTAATGAGCCAGGGCTTGGTGTGCCAGACGGATCTAAATGCTCCGTAGCCTAGGTGAGATGAGGTGGGGTCTCAGCCCGGTTGCTAGGGGATGTGTTCATTTCACAGGAAGTGCTGTCACAGTGACAACAACTGTTCATTGACTGTCTCAGCTGAGAGCTGGGGCGTGAAATGAGCCATGGAGAGTGAAAACTGCTCTCTCCCTCATAGGACACACCTCTGAATGACGGTACCTTTGTTGGCAGTGCCTGGTTTCCCTCTGATTAGACAGAACGCTTTCCCTCTAGGGCCACTCCAGTGCCAAAGTCAGCCCCTGCGGGTACTCCTCATCTCCCATATTACTGATCACTTTGAATATTCTGTGCTCACTCTTCCTTCAGGTCCTCGGAGCAAGGCACCACTTCCTGCTGTGAATAACTCTCCACGCAGCTACACGTCGGTTTGCTCTCAGATGCCACCACTGACTGCTAATCCTGATCCTTGGTGTGCTGGCCCCACCTTTGCGAACACTCCTCACATGCCTGCATTGCCTAGGCAGCCAGCAAGTCTCCCAGGGTCTGGCGCACCCCTGCCTCCCCAGACTAATCCGTCTGGAGCGGAAAGCTGCCATGACCTGGGGGAATACAGTACTCCTGTGCAAGAAATGGAGCCGATGGCAAAGCAAAAGGTTTGTTGGTCTCTGAGAGAGTGTCCTGTGGCACCAGATTTCTTGGGTTTGGTTGACAAGAACCTGACTCTTAAAACTGGGCCGAGTTCCTACCTGTGTCCCAGCCCCCCTGTGCTGTTCTGACTGCTCAAAGGGGCTAGAAGGCAGCCAGATCTGGCTGCCCTGCAGGGTGCGGGAGCACTCAGGTGGCACATTGCCAGCAGCCCTGGCTCCTGCACTGCTCCCATTCCAGCCAAAGCAGATGCGCTTCAGCCTGGTGCACGTGGTCCAGAGATTCAGGGTGTTACAGTCAGCTGTCTGATACCCACCTTTGCCATGGGCTTGATAGATTAGGGGCCAGAAGGCAGTCTGGCCCCTTCTCTCTCTCTCTCTCTCTCTCTCTCCCTGGCTGGTGCTGCCATTGCTCCAGCCATGGAGAAGTGGCTGCAGCATGTGCCGGGTACCCTGTCAGTCATGTTCTCTCTCCGGATGTAGCTGTTCCATTCTGCATGCCCCAGCACACGGCAATTCCCTCTGGTTAAAAGTGACCTCGGTGCTAGGGAAGTGCTGGATTGTCACCCCCTAATTCCCACAGGCCTTGAGGCAGGGGGGGAACCCAGAGCGACTCCCTTCAAGGCTGAGGAGGAAAGCTAGTCCCCATCTCCATTCGGTCCATGCTTCTCTTGAGTTCAGCAACCAGAGTAAAACACCCCCTCCCAGCCTGTCGACCCGGGCTTAGTTGTAGCGGCAGCGCTGTGGAGAGAGGAGTTTGGACGCCAGGGCTCTGTCTCCTTCAGAACACAAGGCCTGGGGGTCTGTCTGTCCCGCACCTTACATAAGGGAGCCCCCGTCTCAATTTGGGTCGAGAGAATAACTCTCTTATGGTTTAAACACATCTTGGTTTTCCTTTCAGGTTACAGAAGGTGCCCTGACCCCATGGAGGGAAGCTCTGAGTTCCCAACCCACTGAGAACGCAGCACTAGCTGATCTCAGGGCATCACAGGAAGGCAGTAACCATGGAGATGGTCTGGCCCCAGCAGCAGTCAGTTTTTCTTCTGGATCACCAGCGGGACACCTGCTGGCTTCTGGGGCGGTTCCCAGAGAGGAGGTGGAAGTGGATCAGCCAAGCAGACCAGTACCCGACCCGAGAGGACGGAGTCAGGACTGGGCTGGCCGCCAGCAGCATCCGGTCTGTGTGAGCGGTGGGTATTTTGGGAACATGAACCACCTGAACGTTGGGAACAGCAGAAAGACATCCATGCCTGGAGAGCCTGTTCTGAGAGGGGAGCCGGCCACCGCTCCTAGCCCAGAGGATTTCAAGAACCAGCCAGAAGAGGTTTACTATTCTTCTTTTGAGCGCACTCCCCTGGCTTCCAGTGCCAACAGAGCTGTCCACGGAGATGGGCAAAAGCCTGGAGATTCGCTCCACGAACAGAAGATTCGGGCTTTGCAGGGTTACGAGAATGGGAATCTGACGAGCAGCATGGTGGATGTTCGTGACCCTGTCCTCCTGCAGACCCAGTTTGATGCAGAGCAGAAACGTGCCCAGGGGCAGAGAGACCATGGCGAAGAGAGGGATGCATTTCCCCTACACCAAATCAGAGATTCTGCACAAAGCACACACAGTTATGGTGATGTGGAAGCCATCAAAGGAAGGGCTGACTCTAGTCCTGCGATCGGATCACTGCCTGCCTCTCAAACAATGAGCACAATCCCCACGGACCTCAGTGAGGATGTGACTGCTCATGATTTGGGAGCATTACATCTCGGCACAATACGCTCGGCCAGCTCCTCTGAAAAATTGGCTTCAGGCCCCTCCACTGGACCTTCCCAGGGGATCCCTGAGCAGAACCCAGATAGCGGCATCAATTCCCACTGTGGTGGACAATTGGGAGAGTGCCTAGCAGATACCCTGAGAGTTGCCAGTGGACTGGCAAACAGGAGGGGTAAGAGCTTTCCCCCCTCAGTATTCACACAGGGGCATTTTAGTCTGCTCCTGCTGCAAAGAGGGCAGCATCTTCAATACCAAGGATGAGCTGGGGACATTGAAACCTGTGATCAAAATTGCACTGGCTTTCAGCTGCAGTGTCTGTATAGCCACTGGCTTCTCCTACTCCCAAGCAGAATTTGTTGGAGGTGGGGTGGGGAGGTACAGTTAGAGGTGCATCCAACTCAATGCAAGGCTGTTCTTGGTATTGTGGCACTTCCCTCCACGTGAAACTGGCTGGCCCACTCGCTGGCTAAAAGCAGCCAAAGCTGGATTCCTCACAGCTCATCAACGCTGTGGTGGGCCAGGGCCAAGGCCAATTCACAGCCCTCCTCCCCTCAGAGCCTGGGCCCCAGGCAAAAGTAACTTGTTAGTACAATTTCCCTGTACGAAACAGATGTACACCCAGAACTGAGGGAGTGTCTCTTGGCCTAGTTACACACCTGAGACTTAGGCCTGGTTTGTCAATAGGTTTGCCAGGGGAAAAAACAGACCACATCTGGTGACACCACCTGAGACCAAGCCAGATTTGGCTATCTTGGGCTGAGTTTCGATTTGGGTTTGACCTTGGAGACTTAGAGTAGAGGGGTGTTGACCTCCCATGAACCAAAACCAGAAAATGGCTCCCCATGAACCCCTGCAAAGTGGAGATGCTGGTTGTAACAAGAGAGTGAATGTGACTGTTGCTGTCTGTACCAACCCAGCTGACATTTTTACAAAGACTCTCCCCAGTGGTAGGTCCACATTGTAGAGTTGTGTTGCGCACCAGAGCACTGAGAGAGATAGAACCAAGAGAGAGCCCCCAGCAGTCTGGTCAATCCAGCTGCTCCCTGTGGCCCAGGTCAAAGGGCCAACCACCTTGCTCAGAGCCTGAAGGTACTAGAGAGATGAGTTTGGGAGCCAGCACGCTGAGCAGCTTCATCAGCATGGGGGGGTAGAAAAGAAAGCTATAAGCTGGAGCCCTTACCACCTTTCAGTGGGGGAGGATGGGGAGTGAAGGGTGGGGCTTTGCGTGGTGTTGGCAGCAGATGGATGTTACTGAGGATGCTGTGTAGCATTCCCAGTAATCTGTCTACCTGGAATTGACCAAACCTCTTAGCTCAGATTATAGTACAATGGAGGTTACTAAATGCCTGACCTGTGTCCATTCCTTAGTGTCTCTCATTAGACCAGCTGTTCTCAAACTGTGGGTCAGGACCCCAAAGTGGGTCATGACCCCAATTTTAGTGGGGTCACCAGGGCTGACTTAGACTTGCTGGGGCCCAAGGGCTTGGACTTTGCCCCCCTAGGGTGGCAGGACTTGGGTGGGTTCAGGCTTCGGTCCCCACTGCTGAGGTCCTGTAGTAATTTTTGTTGTCAGAAGGGGGTCACAGTGCAGTGAAGTTTGAGAACCCCTGCGTTAGACCCATCACCCTGTGCCCCACAGTCACACTCCAGTTCTCCTTCATGGGCTTGCTCCAAAGCTCTCTGAAGTCACTGGGGGCATGTAGATGGGCGGACTCACCCCGGCGGTGCCTCCTGCTGGTGTCTTCCAGGAATTAGCTTGATTCAGCTCTGGAGCGCCCTCTGCAGGCCGGTGATCCACCTGTCCTCTGGCCCCCATGTCCCTCCCTGGACCCGGTGGCCTCTTTCCTGGGGTGCTGTCCCGTAGCAGTAACCCCTTTCTCTCAGTCTTAGGGTCTCCCCTCCCTGGGGAACCCCCCACCTACTATCCCCACCTTGCCTCAGTATATGGCTACCGCCAGTCATTGTCTAGCCCCACACCCAGGGGCAGACTGCAGTAGCAGCCTATTCATCACTGGCAAGGAGGGTTGGGACCTGCTGCCTTGGCCTATCCCTGGGCTGCCCCCTGCAACCCTCAGTACCTATTAGCCCAATGCTAGGCCGCAGCCTGGGGCTTTCCAGGCTGGAGCTCCCCAGCCCTGCTTCACTCAGGTACCTTGTGTCTAGCTCCCTGCAGCCAGGCCCTTCTCACTCTATAGCTAGAGAGAGACTCCTGAGCCCCTGGCTCCCGCCCTCTTTATATAGGTCAGCTGTGGCCTGATTGAGGTGTGGCCTAGCTGCAGCCACTTCCCAATCAGCCCAGCTTAGTAGCTGCTTTCTCCAGCCACAGCCCGCCCCTCCCCCCCGGGCTGTTTTTAACCCTTCAGGGCAGGCGCAGGGGTCTACCCTGCTACAGGGCATCTTTCCATTGACATCAGGGCCCTTTGGCTCAGACCCCTGCTGTGAACATGGTTTGTTAACAATGCACTTCATGTTTGGCAGGCCTAATGCAGAATGCCCTGCTCTTCTCCTTTTTTTTGTTTGGAGCAGGTGTAACATTTTCCCCCTGTACAAGAAAACCAAGAAACATGGCTTCATAAAGAGGCACCAGATAAGAGAGACTCCTTCTACCCTGGAGACCACCCCCTCCCTTGACCTGGGACTTGCCCATTGTTAATAGTGAAATATTGTGTGTGGGGTTGGGGGGAGCGTACAACTCTCATTCCTTTCACACATCCTGATTAATACACATTGTGCCTTGTTCCCCTCCAGATCCTCAAAGCAAAGTCCAGATCCCAACTCCTGCACCTCACGTGCTATGCCCAGCTTTGACTCCTGGGCCCAACAACGTTCTTCCAACTGGTTCCCCCATTCATCCCGGTACGACTAACATTAACAGAGTTCTCAAGCTCTCCAATGCAATGCCTCCTGTGGAATTCCCTGACCTTAGTGGCTTCTCCTCTACTGCTGTGATTCCACCTAGTTCGCGTGCATTGCCTTCTGACCCATCATGGCCAGCGTTCAACAGCGACCTGGGTGAGCTGAAATCTCCCATCCAAGAGCACGAACTGCCAGCGAGAGAGACAGACCGCAGCAGCAGCTCCATGCCAGAGGAGAACGTAGGTTGTCATGTGTGTTGGGGGTGTGTTCCCCTTGATCTTGTTGTACACAACGCCCCCAAATGGTCTTGTGCTGCCCGAGCTGCTGTTTCCCGCAGAACCGTAGCCTATCAGAGAGACCCTGTCAAACAAACTCCTTTTAGCCTGGACCCTTTCTGCAGGTTTTTTTTCTCTCTCCATTCTCCTTGCCCTGTCCCAGAGCTTTGTTTAAGCCGAGTCAGGTTCTAATGGTAGAATCAGGCAGCACAGTTCATAATCGTGGCTATGAAGGGCCTGAGCCCAAGCCCACTGAAGTTGGTGGAAAGACTCTCATGCCCCAAAGATTGGCAAAGCCTATTTTGTAGGTCACCTAATCTATCCCTTGGCACAGGGGAGTAAACAACATTGCATACTGTAGTGACTTGTACAGTCTTCTGTGTCCAAAATGATGGGGCCTCCCCCACTTCCCTTGGTGGGTAGATCTCACAGTTAGGAAGCTTCTCCTTCGACAGCCTGGAATTTCATCTTAGCTTCATCCCAACTCTCCTGGTTAGACTCCTGTGCATTGCACTGAATACTTCCCCTCCTACCTTGGTGGTTACAATTTGCAAATGCTTGTTGGCTCAAGTGTCGAACCTCCCTCCTGGCTGTGCCCAGGGCCTTTTCTACCTTTGGAAGTGGCCCTGATAGCAGCCGTTGGTGTGGCTGCCATGGGGCAAGACCTTATTTGCAGACAAGGGAAGTGGAAATTTGCCCCAGCCAAGCTGCCCGTTAACTCTTCTCCCCTTTGTTTGTAAATCAGTCCCTTCAGCCTCGTGTTTATTTTAGTGGCTAGTGTCCGTCCCGTCCCCCCCAGTTTATCTACTCTTCTTCCATCTTTTCCTCACCCTCCTCATCCCAAAGGGTCTTCCAGAGCCCAGATAACCTCCTCTCCCCATACCTCCAGCCAAGAGGAGCTAGCTATGACCTGTGTTCCCTGTAAGCTGTGCACTTGGGCGACCGCACAGGAGAGATTCAAATGCTGCCCAGCTGATTAGCAGAGCGTGCACAGCAGGCAGCTTGTGTTCAGGTGCCGCCCCCCCCCCCCCCAGTTCGTTCCCTCCTGCAGTTGCTCCCAGGACCCTCCTGCTGGCTGTATAGAGTGGGGGTGGGAGGAGGAGGATGCTGATGTCTGGGTGTCCCCCTCCCCCAGCCCCTGTATCCCATCTCCGCAGAGCAGGGCAGAGGGGACAGCCTGACTCAGGAGACCTCAGAGTGTTCAGTGAGTGTCTTAAAGAGACAGTGCATGGCTTTCCCCAGCAGCCCACCCCCCCCACTTTAATTATTATTGGCACTTCCTGCAATGCACATATATTCTCTGTAATTTTAGCCTTTCAAAGTGTGTTGTTTTAGTGTTTTGACTGGTCTATGCATTTCGTAATTTTTATTTCTCTTACACTTAAATGTAATTCTTTGAGTAGTGAGTTCTATAATGCCTAACCTGTCCTGGCTGGAGTAATTATCCCTATTGTAACTTTTTAAAAATATATATTATTTCTACTGGTGGCGCAGATCCACACATACCTCGGTGCACATAAAATTTATTCTGCACATGCATGGAAAAAATTAGAGGGAACATTGGCTACAACCCCTCCTTCTGAGTCACGCAGTGTTGGGAGGGATTGATGTTAGCCTAGGGGCAGACTGAAGCTGGGTTTGCAGCACTCAGCCCTGAAGCAGGAGGTCGGGTGCCAGCAGTGCTTCCAGTGACATGCGTCAGTTTGTGTCTAACTAGCCCCTGTTGTTGTCTCTTGAAGGCAAATCAAGTGCCAAAGGCCCCTGCTCCGAGTGTGACCCGAACCAGTCCAGGGATCCCTGGGAACATAGCTGGCACCACCGCGAGGGAGGCAGAGTGGGAGACCCAAAACACCTTGCCAGACCCTCCTGGGGGCTGCCAAACATTCTACAATGAGCTGGATGAAGAGGTGGAGTTCAGCAAACCAGGCGTGCTAATCTCCACTGGAGGCGTGGAGAAGCCAGCCAAAAGGCAACCAGAGTCATCCGAGACAAATGTCCAATATTCTGGGAGGTCTGATCGCTTCATCTTCAGCGGCGAGTGCTCTCAGGACACCAGTCCCCTAATGATAAGCGAATCCAGCAGTGCCTGTTCCAATTCCGGCAGAGCCCAGAGGAATCAGCCTGAAGAGAATCACTACTCCTCTCGCTCTGACCACCGCCCCCCAGCTTGGGCTGCCAGCAGTGGCCCAAGAAGAGATGAGGCTACCAAAACCAGCAGAGCCTCCCTTCTGCCAGAGAGCAGCAGCACCTGGGACAGCACAGCTGTGGGAACTCATGAAGTCCATGTGGTTGAGTATCCTAGTGCTGATTTGCAGGAGGCTCCCGACTTGAGGGTTATAGCCAGTGCCTATGAAAACCCATCTCCAGCCAGTTCTGGCTCCCTCAGGAGGCTCTCCAGATATTCCAACTTTCCTTGGAATTCAGAAGCCCCGCCAGAAAGTTCCCCCCAGAACGATAACAGGCTAAGGCAAGACAGTGATGGGACATCCTTTCCCTTGAAGGACTATATACTTCCAGCTGCCGTTGCTGCTTTCACTTCTGTTGTGGCTTTCCTATTCTATAAGCATCTGCGGAATTAGGAGTCGAGCAGAGTGGAGAGATTGTAGAGCATCACTTTGTTCAGCCACAAAGTCAACAGTAAACTTCATGCTTAGCTTTCTCTTACATGGGCATTTTAACTGGCATACTTAAGACTAGTCTGGAGGGTAGAATTTCGAATGCACTATTCAGTCTTCTTTGGAAATGAGGCATGAGGCCCAGATGCCTGACCCCCTTTTGCTCTTCTCCATACTTGTCACCAGTTGCCTTTTCATATACTTTCCTTCTCCTGCTGCACCTCAACCCTCAATGCAAGCCATCGCTGATGGACCCTTACTTGAGGCAGTGAAATTCGCAAACCCTTCCACAGATGCTCATTATCTACACCTGTCTGTGGGCCAGTGCAGTGGAAGGGGGTACCAAAGAGACAGGTGGAGGCTTTCTACAAGAGAGAGCATGTTGTCCTGTGAATCACAGGATTCCTACTGCCAGCTCTGAGAGAAGGAGTTCCGTTTCCTTGCAGAATCTGAAGTGTATGAACATCAAGAAAGCACAGCTGGTCTCTGCTGCTAGGTTTCACCCAACTTTAAAATCCTGGTGCATGGAGAGGGGCTGGGCACTGTCTCCTGTGCAGGTACCTGACCAGGGATACTAGCTTGAACTCAAACGTGGTCCATTGAGGGCTCTTCTGGCTTTCTCCTCCAGCCGTGCCTCGTGATGGGGTCTGTGTTCACTCCCCCCTTCCTTCTTGCCATGTGTTTGTGTATGACTGACTGGAACCGCAATTCAGGATCATCTGCTCTCACTGAGTTGAATAGCTGTGCTGCTGGTACAACTATTCACTCACGGCAGGGCTAGCATGAGGCCTGTTTACCAGTCAGATCCCACTGGCATCTACGCCGTTTGCATTGGGGTGAATTTGACCCTTCGCTTATACCTCACTGGCTTGAATCCAGACCAGATCAGTAACTTGGTTGTTAACATCTAATGCCTTTTCAGTGCCCTGTGTGAAATGAGCAGGATCTGAAGATTTCCTGCTCAACAAGTAACCAAGTTACAAAAATCCCACAGCTGGTCCCACTGATGGCAGTCCTAGCTGAGAGGCCCTGGTTTAAAATGGAGGTTAAACTACCATTCTGTATGCCTACCCGGGGGGACCCTCCAGCTTTGAGGCAGCGAGGGGAAATTTGCACTGCAGCTTCCATGCTGTATCTGTTCTGTGACTAAGTAGAAAGGTCAAATTGACTGTCACCTTTCACTAGCACTAAATTCTCTCCCCATGCCTGCAGGGGACACCATTAATCTTGTAGTTTTCCTTTCTCCTCTGAGAATACATTTCCCATACCTGTCATGCGGCATAGCCTTAGTCAGAGCATGGGATTACATGCAAATGCAGGCATTGCCTGTTGCAGTACTAGGCCTCCAAATTGTCTGGGCATAGCTTTACTGTAGAATCGGGCTTTAAGTGGAAATTGGGGGGTGGGAATTAAGTAGTTTGAGAGAGCTCAGCCACAATCATGGCGATAGTAATGTATGTAACTAGGCTGTAGGTCAATTGACGCAACTGTCCAGCAGGATTCAAGGAACAGAGAATCTCTCCAGCTTCACTGCTCTAGCAAGGATGAGGTTTGCCCCTTTTCCTGTTGCATTATCTCAGTAGTTTTGCTAATGAGTAGGGCCACGATTTTGGCAAGGGTATTTTATTGAAAGTCACAAGCAGGATATGGGACATAAACAATAAATCATGGCTATGTATTCAGGGCAAGCATTAAGGCATAGTAACAGGGCAATTGCCTGGAGCCTGCAAAGCTAAGTTACAGGTGGTGGGGCTCAGGCTTTAGCTTCAGTGAAATTTTGAGGAAGTTGCAGAGGTCTCATAAAAATCACAGAATCCGTGACTGACTCAAAGCTTACTAATGAGAAATCAGCACTATGGTAGCGTGGCCATTTATGTGAAACTCCCCAGGTGTCAATGCTGCAAATGCTCAGGACCCGACAGTGTTCCCTGTTTCTTGCCTGACATGAAGATCATGTTATGGTAAAGTTTTATAATAAGCACAAAAGCCAGGAAATTCAGATTTAGACTTCCCAGAGCAGCTGTGTCTAATCCTGGTTTTGACACTGACAACCTCTGTGGCAAGTCACTTTACCTTGCAATTTGAATTTCTCCCATCTGCAGCATGAGGATAATAAGGTGTACCAACCGCAAAAGCGGGCTTGAGGATCAATTACCTGTAGTCTGGAAGCGTTACGTGGGTCAGTTCCTCAGCTGGTATAAATCAGCGTTGCCCCATTGCCTTGGGGCTATCCATAGATTACACAACACATTTTTTTGTTATTGTCAAGACCCCCTTACTCCTTGTAACAAACATGGAAAATTAAGGACCTAATGCATTAAGTAATTTATGGACAGACCCTTGACTGCATTGTCATTAATGGAGCCTTGTGAAGGAGTGACCGACTGGCTGGTGTGCATAGGAGAGTTTGTTCCTCTGATGCCCCCTGTCAGCAGCCTCTATTGCTGTTGGGCGGTCCACTTCCTCCCATGACTTAGCCCTCTGGACAGGTCACGTTCAGTCATACTCCTTTCAGGGTACCAAAACCACAGGCCCCCAGACATACCCACTATCTTCAGGCCCCCTTTCTGTGCTCATGTCCTTAAGCCTTCTGCTGGGGTCCTCAAAATGGAAACAAGTCAAACAGTACTAACTCAGCTGTCTCCAGCCCATGCGTGCTTACTGTGTTGGTTCCTCACTAACTCCTCTTTCATCTCAGCACAGCGAGAGACTTCACCTTCTGCAGCGTCTATTCACTTCTATCCCACCACTGGGATTTCCTGTCCCCCTGCAGCCTTCCTGACATCCTCACCCTTCCAGGCCTTTTCTCTCTTCCTGCAGGACCTGCCACTGGGGTGTGCCCTGCTCAACACCTGCCAGACGTACCCCTTCCCGAGGTGCACCCAGACAATGCTAAATGAGGCCTTTGCTTCTTTGATCTTTTCCAGGGTTCTGTTCACTTGGGGGCGGGAGTAGAGGTTTGCACCATCATCACAGCCCTAGACCAGCCCTGTGTGATAATCCTGTTTACACCAGCTAGGATCTGTGCCATTAGCGTTAAAGTCTTGCCGAAAATAAACACAATATTGTAAACACAACAAGGAGCCCTTGTGGCACCTTAGAGACTAACAAATTTATTTGGGCATCAGCTTTCGTAGGCTAAAACCCACTTCATCAGATGCAGGGGGTGAAAAATACAGTAAGCAGAATATATACTCTAGCACATAAAAAGATGGGAGTTGCCTTACCAAGTTTGGGGTCAGTGCTAACAAGCCAATTCAATTAAGGTGGAAGTGGTCTGTTCTCAATAGTTGACAAGACGGGGTGAATACCAAGGGAGGGAATATTACTTGTGTGGTGCTAACGAGGCCAATGCAAACAAGGTGGTCCATTTCCAACAGCTGACAAGAAGGTGAGAGTATCAGCAGAGGGAAAAGTATTTTTTGTAGTGACCCAGCCACACCCAGTCTTTATTCAGGCCTACTTTGATGGTGTCCAGTTTGCAAATTAATTCCAGTTCTGCAGTTTCTTGTTGGAGTCTGGTTTTGAAGATTTTTGTTGAAGAACTGCCACTTTTAAGTCTGTTATTGAGTGTCCAGAGAGATTGAAGTGCTCTTCCACTGGTTTCTGAATGTTACAATTCTTGATGTCTGATTTGTGTTCATTTATTCTTTTGCGTAGAGACTGTCTGGTTTGGCCTATGTCTCTACGCAAAAGAATAAATGGACACAAATCAAACATCAAGTATTGTAACATTCAGAAAACAGTCGGAGAGCACTTCAGTCTCCCTGGACAATCAATAACAGACTTAAAAGTGGCAGTTCTTCAACAAAAATCTTCAAAAACAAACTCCAACGAGAAACTGCAGAACTGGAATTAATTTGCAAACTGGACACCATCAAGTTAGGTCTGAATAAAGACTGGGAGTGGATGGGTCACTACAAAAAGTACTTTTCCCTCTGCTGATACTCACACCTTCTTGTCAACTGTTGGAAATGGACCACCTTGATGGCATTGGCCTCGTTAGCACCACACAAGTAATCTACCCTCCCTTAGTATTCACTGCTTCTTGTCAACTATTGAGAATAGCAGCAAAGAGTCCTGTGGCACCTTATAGACTAACAGACATATTGGAGCATGAGCTTTCGTGGGTGAATACCCACTTTGTCGGATGGATGTCTGTTGAGAAAAGGCCACTTCCACCTTAATTGAATTGGCTTGTTAGCCCTGACCCCACACTTGGTAAGGCAACTCCCATCTTTTCATGTGCTAGAGTATATATTCTGCTTACTGTACTTTTCATTCCCTGCATCTGATGAAGTGGGTTTTAGCCCACAAAAGCTTATGCCTGAATAAATTAGTTAGTCTCTAAGGTGCCATAAGGACTCCTCATTGTTTTTGCTGATACAGACTAACACAGCTACTGTTTGAAACCTGACACAATATTGTGTTAGCATTTGCACCAACTTTTTCATACCTAGTTGTTTGTCTCTATATTATGGGAGTGCTTAGAGTACTACGTCAAGCCTGGGCCGTGTAGTGCTGGGAACTGTGCCTAGGTCTGCTCCAAAGAGCTTATAGGGTGTATTTTTGTTAAAATAATATTTAATGCAGAAATGGGATGTTTAGGAGTTGCCTCCAGTTGAGGTTTCATGGTAGATGGATGCTGCAGCAAATTGCATGCTGGGATGCTGCACCAGGAAGGTAGACCTCACCAAGCCATGTCACAGAAGTGTTATGGAATCTGAAGGAAGGAGCATTCAGCCCTGTGCCTGTAGTCCACTACACTAGGCTGCAATTCCCCCTATGCACTGTGCTGCAACACCCTATTCCAGTGGTTCTCAACCTTGGGTCTGGGGGCCACGAGCAGGTTTAAGGGGTCCACCAAGCAGGGCCGCCATTACACTTCCTGACACCCCACCACGAGGGGCTGAAGCCTGGGGCCCCAAGCCCCATCACCCAGGGCTGAAGTCAAATTCTGAGCAACTTAGCTTTGTGGGGATCTTCGTGGCATGGGGCACTGGGCAGTTGCCCTGCTTGCTACCCCTGGCTTTTATATGCAGAAAAACAGTTGTGGCACAGGTGGGCTGTGGAATTTTTATAGCATGGGGGGGAGGGGGTCAGAAAGAAAAAGGTTGAAAACCTCTGCCTGATTTCATCCCAAAACACACTGGGCTTCTAAATTGTGTGTCCAGCATGAGGCTCTGCATGGAGAGATGCTGGTTCCAAGATGGTGTTCACAGCTAACTATGTACCTTGTGGGACAGAGCCTCTTCCACTCCTTAACTGAACCTGTTCAACCCGTAAATAATCTAGCAGTAAAACTGAAGATCAGATTGGTTCTCTTGACAGATGAATGCAGTAAGAACTGTAGAGCACTTAAGATCACATCAGTTCCTGTGAGGTTGACAACTTCTAGTCAGAGCCAAAAGATGCAAAGGATATAAGGGTGCAAAAAATACCCACAACAAAATCCACAACTTTGTAATCATTGATGAATGGATGAAAAATTAAAATGCGTAAATGATTTTTCTCCTCCCCCGTTCGTATGCTCAGTGTAGGAATTTGCAGGCCAATAGTTCTCTTTGCTGTAAAAAACAAAAACCCACAGACAGCCCCCCAAGTTATTAGCATTTTTGAAGAGTCTGTTCTGCATTTATATGGTGGAACTTTTCCTCCCATTTTGCAGTTTACCCTCCTAACTGAGGCTAATACAGTCCTGTAGTTATTTTATGTGCAGCTGGCTTCCAGCTAAGAGAACTTACTACAAAGACAGCTTCCAGTCCAGAGCCTGCTTCTGGCTCTGAACCTGCATGGTTGAGCGGCCTCAACTCTCAGTGACTTCCATGAGAGTTGAACGTACTGTACTCAGTACCACACAAGATCAGACTTTGAGGCAGTTTCTGTGTTGGAAGCAGTCTATGGGGAAAGTTCTGTCCACTGAAAACTAGCTTCAGTTAGGAGGGTGAACTCTGCAGAGTGGGAGAAAAAATCTGCTGTGTGAACACATAATAGGCTTTTAAAAAATACTAATAACTTGCACGTTGGTTTTAATTTTTTCCTCAACAAGCCAGCAAAGAGGGGAGCAATTCAGTACGTAAAATCTATGTGCTTGGAGATGGAGGAGGTAACCTGTTCCCAAGCCTAGAATAGGAACTCCTGAGCTCTCATCCCACCTGTGACAATGATTCCCCTTTGGCCATGGGCAAGTCACTTAACTTCCGTGCCTCACTTTCCCCATCTATATAATGGGGATATTTACTTGCCCACCTCATGGGGTGAAGGAGGATTAATTCCTGGGCCAAATTCTATGAATGGAGTTTGGGGAGGGAGTTTAAGTCTCAGAATGTGGGGCCTAATGTCTGGAAGACAACAGTCCCAGTGTAAGCATTAAGCACATCTGGGCATGAAACAAACAGTTTTATGCCATGTTTATGAGTCTTGTTAGTTACAAGCCCTGTCCTAGCAGAGTTCATAAACCCTGTAAATATTATGCAAACATTGCCAGACTGGCTCCAGCCCCAGCTGAGGTTGTCATGAGAGTGGGCACTTGCCATCGAGGCCTGGCCTCTAGTCAGACTCCTAGTGTCTAGCCCGTCAGGCGGGGAGTGTCTTTTACCTCACTAGTCCAACAGGAACCTGTCTGTGGCCACCAATGGAACAGTCCTTCAGCCACTGTGCAGCTGGAGTTCTGGTTCACCTCTTCTTTGCTCAGGCCTCCTTGTCGCCCCTCGCTAGGGGGACCACCTGTCCTGAATTGGGCAGGACAGGCCCAAAATGTACATTTCAAGTCCTGGTCCCAGGATGAATGGGTCTGGGACATTTGTCCCGGATTCCCTGTGGCGCTGCTCCATGCCTGCCTGAGGCTCACGGGCTGCAGCAGCCTCTTCCCAAGGGGGGCTGAGGTGGGCGTTAGCCCCCACCACGAAGCCCTGCCCCGTGCTCCTCTTCCCACCCTCACCCCCGAGGTCCCACCCCTGGCCAGGCCAGAAGCCGGAGCCAAGCAGTAGTAAGAGCTGCACAGGGAGCCCAGGCCACTGTGGGGAGCCTGGGACCCTTCACCTGCCCTGGGCAGCGCACCCTGGAGGGCAGGGACACAAGCAGGGGGCTGCTGTTGGGTATCCCAGCACCCCACCCAGAGCAGATGGAGGGTCCCGGGCTCCCTTGGCCGCTCTTACCGTGGCCTTACTCTGGCTTCCAGCCTAGCCAGGGGGCAGGGCCTTGGGAAAGAGGAAGAGCTGGGGCAGGGCTACAGATGGGGGTGGGGCTCCTGCATGTGTTCCCGTTTTTGCATTTTGAAAGGGTGGTCACCCTACCCCTCAGCAGGGCCAGCGCTTCCATTTAGGCAACCTAGGCGGTCGCCTAGGGCACCAGGATTTGGGAGGGCAGCATTTTGCGGCTCTCGGCGGCAATTCGATAGCGAGGGGTCCTTCCACGCTCCGGGTCTTTGGCGGCAATTCTGCGGCGGGTCCTTCACTTCCCCGACTCAGAATTGCTGCCAACGACAGGGAGCGCAGAAGGACCCCTGCCTAGGGCACCAAAAACCCTGGCGCCGCTTCTGCCCCTCAGCCATCACCCTCTCTTCCAGACCCTTGTCCCACAGGGACTAACATCCCCTTGTCTGAATCCTTTTCCTTCAGGGCTCTGCTGCCCAGGGACATTTGCTCCCCTTGCAGCCCAGCACCCCTTGAGTCCTAGCCACTCTTTCTGGGGCATTCTCATTCCCTGCAGCACAACTACCGTCCGTCCCAGCTCCTCTTTCAGGGAGGGTCCACTGACCAGGGTCCTCCCTTTCCCCTGCAGTTTCAGCTACCTTCAGTCCTAGCTTCCCTCTCTCACTGCTATTTCCCCCTTTTGAAGCCCCAGCCCTTCCTCTTTCTAGCCTTATGTGCCTCTTTAACCAAGTGATAGTCATCAAATAGATAAAGCCTTTCAACTGATCCTCATGGGCCAATTATTATTCAGTTCTCCTTTATTAGCGCTGGCCCAGGCTACCTGCCTCCCCCATCTCCAGATGACAGGACAGGGTCCTTTGAAAGGGAGTCACATCACCCCGTGACAGGGAACGATGTGTGTGGATGTGTGGAAACACACCCAGGTTAACATTACAACATTATGTTGTAGCCATAACCTTTTCATTTCCTGATCTGAGTGCTGAACATTGTATCCTTAGGGCTTGTCCATATGGGGACACTCCAAAAAGTGAATCTGAATTAACTAAATGTGAATTTAAAGCGTTAAACCGCATTAAACTCCTGTGTAGACACGCTCATTCAGAATTCGTGACCTTAAGTCAGTTTAGCTTAATTCCCTTTGAAATTAATTTTCCTGAAATCCTTGTGTAAGCGGTCGTCAGCTTTACACAGACCTGTTGGTTTGTATTTTAACTCTCTAAAGCCACATCTACAGTATAATATTATGACTTAAGTTATGTCAGCATACAGCTGTCATGGTAATTACATCACTTGTGCGTGTCCAGATTACACTCCTTGTGTCAGCACTGTTCATCCTCACCAGGAGCACTTGCACCGATTGAACTGGCAGTGTGGGGCATTGTGGGATGGCTTCTGAAAACCGGCAACAGTCAATGTAAGCAATGCAGTGTCTACACTGACACTGCGTCAACCTAACTACATCGACATTAACGCTACACCGCTTGTGGAGGTGGAGTTATTAAAGTGATGTAGCAGGCGAGTTACGGTGGCGGGAGCAAAATTTTAATATAGACACTTATAGAGTGAGGTTGACCTAAGCTGCCTTGCATCAACCTAACTCTGTAGTCTAGACCAGGGCTAGGAACTGGCTTGTTGGTCCCTAGTACAGATGGGATGCAGTCGCATAGCCCCAGAATGCTGGGTACTGGTAAGAGACGTCACTAGTATATTCCTACCGGTGCTGAGTGGAAAATGATGTCTGGGATTGGAAATTCTGTAATCCTTTGACTTGTTTATAATCCTGTGATGGTCTGTTCTCCCCTTACATGTGCATGTGACTCCCCATTGAGTCTAATGTCAGTTACACATGCACTACATGGCAGGGAGGACAGACCCTGCTGGATCCTGCTATGCTTTGGTAAGAGAAGATGGAGAAGAAGCCTCTTAGGGAGCTTCTTTGTATGGTTTAAACAGCAGGGCAGGTTCTCTGCAGAGCACGCCAGAGAGTGTCAAGCCAGGGGGACTGACTCCCGTTCTGAGAGACACACTATGTGCCCAAGAGGGCTTAGGGTGCCATTTAAGGGTCTGGCCCCTCAGCGTGCATGCTCTAGCATGCCATTCATGCAAGCTAACACAGGGCAAATGCTGTTCCTTTTTAAGGAAACAAAGTGCATCACTCCTACCGCCACCCTCTTGTGCACATATTCACCACTTCCCTCTTGCATGGTAATCCTTCCCGACTCAGCAGGATTCCAGAGTTGATGATGCACCACCAGTGTCCCACTTCCCTTAACCAGTCAGGGATGCATTTGGCTCTTCAGCAACACCATTGAGATGATACCAAAAAGAGACTTCAACAATGAGAGCTATGGGGGAGTGGCTACCATTATATCATTCCCAGTGGGTGTCTACACTGCAGTAAAACACCCACAGCTTGCCCGTGGCAGCTGACTCGGGCTGCGGAGCTATAAACCTGGAGAGTAGATACTTGGCCCTGAGGGTATGTCTATACTGTAGTTAGACACCCACGGTTGGTCCGGGGCTGCTGACTCGGGCTCATGGGGCTCGGACTATGGGGCTGTTTATTTGCAGTGTAGACGTTCAGACTCAGGCTAGAGCCCAGGCTCTAGGACCCTGTGAGGTGGGAGGGTCCCAGAGATCAGGCTGCAGCAGACAACAAACATCTACACTGCAATTAAACAGCCCCTTAGTCTGAGGCTGCAAGCCCAAGTCAGCTGACACAGACCAGGCACAGGTGTCTAATTGCAGCGTAGACACACCTTGTGACCCCTCTGAGGGGGGAGTGTCCCAGAGCCCGGGCTCCAGCCTGAGTCCAAATGTCTACTATGCAGTTTTGTAGCCCCACAGCCTGAGCCCCGTGAGCCCCCGTCGGCTAGCCACAGGTATTTTCTTGCAGTGCAGACATACCCAATGTGTCAATGCTGGGAATAATCAGACATGAGGTTCCTTTTATATTCTGTGCCTTTAGGAGGCATCTGGCAATAATGAGCTCTGCTAACCAGTTAATGTTCATCAAATGACAGACATTGACTTTCACACGTATAGGTGTGGTCAGAAAAATGACTGTAAAAAATTACTTGCCATATGGGTCAGCTTTTCAAAGATATTGGGTGCTTAAAGATGCAGATGAATGCCTCGGGATTTTCCAAATCACCCTTCTCCATCTTTAGGCACCTAGTTACCTTTGAAAATCTGGCCCAAGAGCTTAGTCACCATGCTGCTCATTTTGTCCCTAGTGTTTTTGGACTCATGGCTGCTTTACTTAGTCACAGAGGCTTTTTGGTCTGTAATTTTGTTGTTTAATCTTGTTAACACTGCAGCCGATACAGCTTGGTGGGAGGGTGAGCTGGAGTCTATTCTGACTCATGCATCAACAGAATTGCCAGTCTACAAATCACAGATGGAATTTAGTTAATTCTGCAGATGATACTCAAGCCAGAAAAAGCCCAGCTTGACTTTTAGATCCCAGGCTGAGTTTGTAGGTCTGGCAGTTAGGAAACCTTCTCTTTACACAGAAACAGCATGCTTTTCAGTCAAGTGATTGAGACAATAAAAATGGAACCCCACAATGCTTTTTTAAAAAAAAATCCAAATAGTCACTTTTCAGAGTAGAACCAGGCTTATTAATTCTTTGCACGTCTGTAGTGCCTCTTTGAAGGTCTCAGTGCACTTTCCAAATATGAAGGCATTCAGCCTCACATCAGTCTGTAAGGTAGGAAGCTATTATCCCACTTCAAAGATGGGAAAACTAAAGCTGTGAATTGCCCAAAATCACACAGCTGGTCAGTGGCAGAAGTGGGAAGAGAACCCAGGAGTCCAGACTCCCAGCTCCATTCTCTAATAAACAATAGTTCCTGAGTGGTTCCTTTAAGTTTAAATCAGATTTTTTTTCTAGAGAAAAAAGTTTGATACTGACCTTTGGCTTCATTGACAGACAGCCTGAAAGCTTCAATTGTGACCAGAGATCTAAAGCCCGTTCTGTTACACAGCTGTGTAGTAAACACAAGAGTCTTTTTATGTGGAAGGATGTTAGTGGAACATCTGCAAAGTAATGTGTACATAATGGGTGTCCCTAAGTAGTAACTATCATTTATTACTATTGTTTATTTGTTCCCAATAGGCTGTACAAAATGCTAGGCACTGTACAGATAATCAGTAGGGCAGAGTCCCAGTCCTTGAGAACTTAAGATCTAAACGTGCAGTACTGTACTACAGAAGGTGCATACTATTGGCTACACCCAAAGCACTGTCCATCCAAATCAGACCTAGCAGTAACACCAATTGAAGGTCTGGGGCTAGCATCTAATCTGGTGTAAATCAGCAACACTTTTATGAAGTTAATAGAGCAGCGCTGATTTATACAAGCTCAGCTTTGGCCCTTTGAAAATGGTTCCGAAATTTTCTCCCAAGGCTTCTGTCCCTAACTCTGCTGAGTTATCACTGAAAGTCTGGGTTGTTGGGTTTTTTTGTTATTTTTAGAAAGAAGGAGTTGAACGGAAAGAGGCCAATTCATTGGGAAGACAGATGGAAATCATTTGAGATCACCAGGATACTTGTTAATTATAAAACAGAGACAGAGTATTTTTCCTGTTTAATCAGATGCTTTTACCATGTTGTGTAGTAAGTGTGGAGCACATGTGTATCTTCATATGTTTACTTTCCAACACAATTCTCAGCATGTACGTGGAATGGCTAGCAAGCTGGACCACTAACAGATTGGTCATACCAAGCAGTGGCCTATTCAAAGTTTTGCTTCTGTGCTCTCTTGTAATTGTTTTGTTCTGTGCTGTGTAGTAATGATTTGTACACATTTATTTTCACATGGTAAAGTTTTCTATGAAATGGTCAGTTTGTGGCATCTGCTTACATTATGAAATTGCACATACCTTGTTTTTATGGTGTGATATTTTAGTCTTTCAATCATGGTCCTTTTAAAATAAAGATCAGATGCACCTGCAAAGTGAAAAGCCATGGTTTCACTGTTCCCTAAACCTTTTGTGAAGCATTTTGTAGGCAAGGTCATAAAATTATTTCTCAAATCAAACTCAAGTTGTGGATATGGTATATGTGTTACTAAATCCGGGAGGAGTAAATCTGGCTTTTGAAGCACATGTAGAACAAAGACATTTGTAAGAGGTTCTAGCATGGAAGTTAGAAATGGAGAAGTCCTCTAATCTATGCTTGTAGGATCAGCAGAAAACAGTGCGAGACCTGTACCTCTTTCAAGCAGACAGAGTCGTTCAGAAGACAGGCATAGTACTTGCTGGGTGAGCTTGGGAAACTCATCTATGGTCTCTCTGCTTCATTTTCCCCCATCTATTACTGATGGGTGGGACAGTATGGACTAGTGGCTAGAGTACTGGACTGGGACTGAGAAGACCTGGACTTTATTCCCAGCTCTGCCAGTGGCCTACTGGGTGGCCTTGGTCAACTGTGCCTCAGTTTCTAGATCTGCAGAATGGGGATAATGATACTGACCTTTATAAAGCACACTGAAATCTTCTGATGAAAACAGCTAAGTGTTGTTATTATTAATCACCTTATAATGTACTTTTGAGGTCTAAAGGCAAAAAGAGCTATAACATCTCCATTGCTTTGCCACATAGAGTTTCAAATAACTTAAGCAATAAGCCTTCCACCACTTCTCTTGGGAGACTCTGCAGCATAGTAAAAATCTCACTACTGGTATATGTTTGGATTTACTGCTGTGTAAGTTAGACCAAAATCTTGCTGATAATTAGGAAGCTTCTTTTGGGAATTAAGCTATGCTAAGACCTACTTACTGTGGTCCTTATCCGTAGTCCATCTTCGTGTATTACTGCATTTCTCCTGAAGGGGAATGTACAGACATAAACAGCCCTCTGGTTGGATTATAGCCCAGAATTGTAAATAGTAAAACTGAGACGGGAACAGGTGCTTCTTCTGCAAAGCCTGGCTCAGGTCAGGTGTGACATGACCAACTCTGGTTACTGTCCAGCAGCTCATGACCCTGTGTGAAACGAGTTTGGTCTCAGTCCAGTTCACAGTGAACAGGTGCCTGCATCATCAAAAACAAGACCATGGCTGATTCAAATGGGCAGTCTTATCAACAATCATGGGAGAGGAATTAAGGACAGACAGGGCCATGGAGATTCAATTCTCCTCCAGAGCATTATTGTGGCATATTGGCTGGTCCAGGCAGGAGGGAAGCGTGCTGTGGATAAAAGAGAATCTTCACCTTCCAGAACTGGCACTGCAGCACCTTTCATTAGCACTACACTCACTCTCAGATCATAAGTGTTTAATAGTGGCAATTTCTACTGTGCACTCACAGCCCACACAATGCTATTGGCTACCTTCTGGCTTCTAGGGCTTGACCAGTATAGCTCTAACATCCCAGCTGATGGAGCTCCCACCTTGTTCCTGGGGAAACTACTTCACAGCTAAATACAGCTCATTGTCTGGAATTTTTTTCTCCTCCTTGATATTCATCTAAATTTTCCTCCCAGATTTGATCCCATTGTTCCTATTCCATACTTCTTTGTATCCCCTTATCAACTTCTGTCCTTCCTTTATGTTTACACCTATCTAATACTTGTAGGTAGTTGTTGCTTAGCCAACCTATAGATTATGGCCAGATTTTCCAAAGGACTTAGTACCCAATGGCTCCTATTTAGGCACCTAAATGAAGCACCTACATTGTCAAAAGAGCTCAGTGGGAGCTTCTGGGTGCTGAGCACATGCAGTAACCTGGGCCTTAGTTTCTTGTCATCTCTCCTCCTAACTCATTGCCTCTTTTTCCTCTCTCACTCTTTGTCTCTCTCATCTATTTAGATTTCAAGCTGTCTAGGGCAGGCACAATGGGCCCTGATTTTGATTGAAGGTTGTAGGCACTATTGTAATTAATAATATTAAGGAGGATGGATGTGCTGTCATCATGCTGTATGCACTGGCTACATAAAAACAAAGCAGACTATCGTTGTGCAGGTATTGTAAAACTACCCTTGCACTGTTTTATATTGGATCGTGTGGTATAAAGTGAAAGTAAGTCTCTCTTCAGCTACTAATTGAGAATACAAGCAATGATCTGAAAGATCTCACACCTTTTCCTTCTCTAGCCAAGGGAAAGTATCAGTCTGATAGCTTCAGGAGAAAGGTTTCAGAGGGGTATCTGTGTTAGTCTGTACCAGCAAAAACAATAAGGTGTCCTTGTAGCACCTTAGAGACTAAAATTTATTTGGGCATAAGCTTTTGTGAGCTAGAACCCACTTCCTCAGCCCTCAAAAGCTTATGCCCAAATAAATTTTGTTAGTCTCTAAGGTGCCACAAGGACTCCTCATTTTTTCAGGAGAAAGACATCACTACATATATAAGTTACATTACAGTTTCTCTAGCCAGCTGTCACTTCATCCTCCCTCTCTACCATCCACTCCACAGCTTTGTGGTGCCATATAAGGTCTAACCTCTTGTCCTTCACGCAAAGGAAATGGAATTCTTTTTCACTGAGCATTGTTTCCTCCCTCATAACAGTGGCCTTTTCACTCTTCGGAGGAAGTTCTGAAAACCTCATGAACAAGGGAGATGGGCAGGCATCCAAGTGTGGCTGGATGCCTTTTAGTGCTTTACACGATGTGTCAGGCTGAGGAATATCTGATACTGTTCCACTTAATGTTAATGCTGTTAATCCAGCTCAGCAGGGCAGCTCCCATTCCACACCCGCTTAAGCACTCTGGGACAGAGGTTCCCCAAAAGGTTTCTCCCACAGACAATAACAGCTGGTGCAATTTTAAAATGGCCAGAGATGCCTGATGCCACAGGAATGTTCAGGGGGCTGGACAGTAGGGGGTGCATATATATATTCAGCATATTCCTGAGCTGCTCCCCCTGCTGTGCAGTTGAAATTGGACAGCACAGGGCCAGTATTGGGGTAGCCATGTTAGTCTGTATCCACAAAAACAACAAGGAGTCCGGAGGCCCTGAAAGACTAACAGATTTATTTGGGCATAAGCTTTCGTAGATAAAAACCACTTCTTCAGATATATGGAGTGAAAATTACAGATGCAGGCATTATATGACGACACATGAAGAGAAGGGAGTTATCTCACAAGTGAAGAGCCACTGTTGACAGGGCCAATTCGATCAGTTAGTGGCATTCCTAGTCTTAGCAAGACTTTGGTGGGGTTGTTCCACCCCGTACCAATCTTCTTCTGTGCGCCTCATTTTCACAGCAATGATGAGGCCTCGTCAGACAAAGCCCCCCTCTGCCCCAACAGTCTCCCTTTTACACCAGGGATTGCAAGTGCAGGTCCTGGCTCTTTGTGCTGAGCATGGAGTACTTCTAACTGCCCTGTGCAGTTCTGCCTACCCTTCTGCCGTACGTGTGCTCAGCCCACCCTGTTCACCTCAGCCCTCCCTGTCACATTAGGGCTTGTAGGATCACACCACAGTGCCAGGATTCCCTTCCATGCTGCAGTGTAGTCAGTCCAGAAGCAATTTCCTATCACTTCTATGCCAGTCAGAGGACTGCTCTCCTCTTCCCACTGGTTCTCTAGCTTTTAAATCTCGCTGCTTGTAGCGGGTTTCACTTTGGGGCCTAGTGATTTGGTTGGGGATTAACCCTGATTTGAGCAGAGGGTTGGACTAGATGATCTCCTGAGGTCCCTTCCAACCCTGATATTCTATGATTCATGGCCAAATAGTCTCTGAGTCTTGGGACAGCTCTTCCAGGCAGTCTTGGGTGCCTGGCAGCCCAAGTCCTGGTTTGTCACAGAGCCCACCCCCACCCTCGAGTTCTCTGGGATCTCTCAGGCGGACAGCAGGAGGAGAGAAGTTTAGGGAGACCTTGCCCTTCCTTTCCACTTGGTCATGGCCCAAGGGGAGAGAAGCGAGGGGTGGCTAAGTCCTTGTGGCTGTCGCTCCAGATCGGCATTCCCAGCCTCCTTCTTACCTTCCCTGGCAGTTTTTCCTTCAGTTTGGGGCATGGCCCCAGCTTTCTCCTTGCACAGTCTCAGTAATTCAGAGCCCCAACTGGGGAATGGAGGCTTCCCAGCTCACTCAAAATCCAGTTGATCCCACTACTCAGGGAGAAGGGGAGAAAGAGGGGCAGGGCCCCAGGCAAGTCTTACTTTCAGTCCCAGTCCTTCCCCTGCAGATTAGTCTGTTTCAGCTGTTACTGTCTGCCCACCTGTTTTCAGCCTGTCTCTCCTTCACTCCCCTGCACACCTAGCTGCCAGAGTGCCCTTTTAAGCAGGTCCTCCATAGGATAGGAAGCATGCCTAGCAGCTGCAGAGGGGTCAGGCCATTCTTGGCCAATACGGCTCCAGTACTCTTTTAATCTTGGTGTAGGGTCTGTAAACAACCCCATCACATACTCTCCTCCTCAGGCTGGGCACTGGAGTCTGTGCAGACGGGTCTCCTCCGTCCCATGAAAAGAACTCCCATGCTTTTATGATCACGTCCCACTCACTGTAGTACCTCAAACTTGTACAGCTGCATTGAGGTACCAGTTTATAATCCGCAGGTTCTGGTCTTTCATGGTGTTCAGTCACCACAGGAGTGCATGATCCATCATGAGATGGAATGTCTGTCCGCATGAGTAGTAGGACAGTGCTTCAATAGCCCATTTTACTGCCAAGGCCACCTCCTCTATTACTGAGTACACAACTTCCTGGCCGAACAATTTCCGGCTGAGGTAAAGGACTGGGTGTTCTTCTCCCTCTACCTCTTGGGAGGACACGCTCCCTGAGGCCAATGTCAGAGGTATCTATCTGCAGGGTGAAAGGTCTTAAAAAAAATCAGGGTGGAACAGGATGGGTTCCAGTATCAGTCGATCTTTCAATTTCTTGAAAGCTAGTGGTGCAGTCCTGAAACCACCAGACTTTCTTGTGGGCTATGTTTATCACCAAGTCTGTCAGTAGAACTTCAATCGTGGTGAAATTTGGGATAAACCATCTATAATAGCCTGCCAATCCCAGGAAGTGTCAAACTTTGTGGTGGTTTTGCGGCATTCTGCCAGCGCTTGGACCTTTCCCAACAATGGGCACAGGTGCCCCCTTCCCACTCCTATAATTTTAGTGTGGGGTCTATAAACCTCATCACACTGATGCTTCAGCCGACACTGAAGATAAATGTGTTTCTTTTCCTATCCTGTTCTCTTTTTTCTGCCCAATCTTTTGCTCTGGAAGACTGCAGTACCCTAGATGCTGCTATTTTGTGGAGCTGGATTGGCTTAGGGCTGCCCAACCCTTATTTTATTTGTACACTGCAGTGATCTTTTCCCCCTCTTTTGCTGTTGAATTTAGTCTGACTCTCACAATGCAAGCATTGCCCAGTGTCCCTGATGCAGTGCACGACAACTCTGTATCTTTTTTTTTGGCTGAGGGTCTTTGCAAGCATTCCTCTGGGAGCAAGGGAGATCAGATTTGTTACATATTTTTGCAACAGAAATTTTTAGATTTTTAATTATTTAGATTTTTTTTTAAATCAAAAAGGCTTCTTTTAAACTGAGAAATCTATTCTTCAAATTCATATTCTGATCAGAACAGGATAACCCCATAGTTTCTCAGAAGGAACAGGGTTAAGCTAAAAGCTATAGATTAATGGTGATAATGTTTTTAAGAATAGAGTGGTTACCTATTCCAAGTCTCAACTCAAAAACAGCACAAGGATCTTTGAAAACACACCCACAATAGCTCAGGTTAAGCACCGACATTGCGGGGACCAGATGTTACACAGGAAAGCTGGATTACATAGTGTTCAGAGCACAATACTGTGTACCAGTATCCCTATGTTTTAGTCCTACTTTGGACTCTGACTTGCTGCATGGCTCTGGGTAGGTTACTAATGCCAAAATTAGAAGTGGCCAGTCATTTAGTATGCCTCAGTTTTGGGGTCTGACATGCCAAGGGTTTGATTTTCAGAGGGGAATTACATCCCCTCCCCACCTCACATTGTAGTTAACTGGAATGGTAAGTGTTAAGAGCTTGACTCAGAAAGTTATTGGTAGTGCATAACAACTTTATTAAATCTATTAATTTATTAACAATGCTATCTACTTTTGTATGCCAGCCATCTAGCACCCATTTCTTTCAGTGCTCTTATAACAGTAAGTGCCCAGCATCTCTGAAAAAATCAGCCTCTAAGTGTCTATTTCTCCATCTCTAAAATATTTAGAAACAGGGGAATGTGTGTGGGGGAGCAGGGGCACATGCCCCCCATCAGTGGGGGCACAGAACTCTTCTGGGGCCAGGGTGGGGAGAGCAAGCTCCTCTGGCCCCGGGGCGGCAGGGGGGATGACAGCTCCTCCAGCTGCTGTGGGAGAATAAGCTCCACCACCCTGAGGTGGGAAAATGGGGGGGTAGCCAGCTCCACTGGGCCCAGGTCCGGCAGGGAGAACCAGGTCCTCCATGCCATGCTGGGGAGCGGCCGCAGGGTGGGGAGGAGAGCCAGCTCCCTCAGCCACAGGGCACAGAAAGTGCCCCTCCAAAAGTGGCCAAATTTGTATTCCTGTTTACACCCATTTAGAAAAATTAATGGCATGCTAGGCTTAATTAATATTGCAAAGCACTTTGAGATCCTGGCATAAAAAGAGCTAAAGCCCTGCAAGATATTTACCTGGCACATATGCATTGTTCTGTTGTATTTGAATAACGGTTATGGTACCACAGAGAAAGTTAATGATAGAAAGGTTAAGGGGAGGTACCATTTGATTCGTAAGTCCACACATTATAATTTAAATGGTGTCACCCTCTGTGGTGTGGCAGGGCAGACTCGTTGCCCCTGCTTCCCAGCTCCAGATCCTCCAGTTGATGTACTTTTGATAATACAGTATCATCGGAAAGAGGTTGAGTTTGGTATAATTTGGAAGCCTTTCTCCCACATTGGCTCGTTACACTGATCCCTACTTGGTAAGGCAACTCCCAACTTTGCATATGCTACGTATTTATACCTCTCTACTATATTTTCCTCTCCATGCATCTGATGAAGTGGGTTTTAGCCCACGAAAGCTGATGCCCAAATAAATTTGTTAGTCTCTAAGGTGCCACAAGGACTCCTCATTGTTTTTACACCAAGAACGTATGTAATGTGTTGCATCAAAAGCTAAATCCTGACATTGATAACATGATGAAAGCAGCCTTCAGTGATGAGACAGCTAATAGATATCAGTCGAATGGATACTTCAGGTCATGACTTGTATGAAGCCTTCAAAACCGAAAGAATTATACAAAGTTCTGTCAGTCTATGGACTCCAATCAAGAACAGACTAAAGCTGTGCTGAAATGCAAAAAGAACAGTCAGAGTGAAGGTGGCAAGGACTATTGCAGAGCTAACCACAGACTGGTAATTGTTTACTCATCTCTTGGTTGTATCCAGACCTCAGCATGATGTTGATCTGGGGAAAGTACAAGACTTTGGGAAAGTACAAGTTCTCTGTGGTACCATGATCATTGTTCAAATGCAACAGAGCAATGCATGTGTGCCAGGAGAAAAGCAAACCAATGCACATCTTGCTTGGTCTTTCTAAGCCAGCACCTATTGACACCCTAACCAGTGCCGTCATCCAGCAAAGGCTTTTCAGTATAGCAATAATGGATAGTATAGCTGAGAGAACTCTCGACAAATCAGAACCTGTTAACACTGGCCAAGATTTGGTTGAATACTTCATTCTGAGGCTACAGAGAAAATACTGAACCTATGACGAAGTCCACCTTGTGTCTGACACATATGCAGAGGAATCAATTAAAAATATTACCAGAAAGAAGAGACTCCATGGTATTGCACTTGTCCAGTCCAAAACCATTGACTCCACAAACATCTTCAATGTTACAGTGAAGAAGCTATTGTCTCATACTTGGACAAAAGATTAGTTAATCACATACCTTGCAGGAAAAATGCTCCAGCATGTGAAGAATTGCTCAAAGTCTTCAGTCGTTGCATGGTATAATGAAGCTGCCACCTCACAGCATTCCGTGGAGCTGCTCTGTAGTCCCAATGAGGAAGCTGACACTAAAATTATCATGCTTGCCATCAGTGCCACAGAGAGAGGAGCTAGTAAACTAGAGAGCTTTGCACAAGACACATGGTCTAGTGCTCTCTGATACACATTGTCCAAGACTTCAGCAAGATTGTTTTTGTCTCTGTATACTCCTCAGAGAAGTGTTCCCATCCTTGAGCACTTCCCTCCCAGGGAAGTCCTGGGCCAGCTGCAGCCACACCTCCCCTCCCCAGACCCTAAGCCACCCGGAGAAAAGCACCTCTGGTCCAGAAGAAGCTTTTGATATGCCCCATACAGGTTCCAGGGTGGCTGAGACGGCAGTATTTGCTACTCAGGTTCCTGGGTTCAGCAGTAATCTCCCTGGACTCCCTGGAACCTGCATGGGGGCATAATAAATCAAAACCTTCCCCCGAAAACCCTGCAACCAGCAGTGTGTGGTGAAGTCCAGTTACAGGAGTAACCGCAAATCAGCCTCCCCGCCAGGAGAGCAGAAAGAGCAGCTGCTGCTGCCTGGAGGAGCTGCAGCTCAGCTGGAGAGAGAGAACTGGTTCCCAAGGCTCCACACCATGTCGGGGGGATCCTGTCCCCCATATCCCTCTGTGCTTGCCCCCAACCCCAGTCCCTGCCTCACTCCAGGAACTGACATACCCTCTCCCTCTCTGCTTGCCCCTGGCCCCTGCCTCATTCCAGGAACTGCTGCCTTGCTGTACTTACCCTGGCCCCTGCCTCACTAAGGGGACCAACCCCCCCCCCCCCCTCCCCCCCCCCCCCGCTGCCCCGCTGTGCTTGCCCCTGTCCCTGGGAGCCGCCTGAGGTAGGCGCTGCATGGACCCCGTACCCTCTCCTGCATCCCAAACTCTGGCACCACCCCAGAGCCCATGACCCAGCTGTACCACAACCCCCTGCCACAGTCTGGATCCCCTACCCCTGCATCCCACCCCCCTGCCTCAGCCCAGATCCCTTCCCTGCACCCTGAACCCCTCATTTATGGCACCACCCCAGAGCCTACACACTCCAGCCCAGAGCCCATATCCCTTCCAACACCCACACCCACACCCCCTGCCTCAGCCCTCTCCTGCACCCCAAGCCCCTCATATCCAGTCCCACCCCAAAGCCCATACCCACAGCCAGAGCCTGCACTCCCCACATACACCCCAACCGCCTGCCTCATCCCTGATCTCCCTCTCGCATCCTTAACCTCTCAGATCTGGCCCCACCCCAGATCCTGCAAGCCCAGCCCACAGCCCCTACCCCCTCCCACACCCGACCCCCTGCCCCA
>NC_133773.1:138802491-138880064 GCF_003597395.2 Chelonoidis abingdonii | reverse complement strand
GGGGAGGTTGAAATGGGAGGGGGCAATGAGAAGTAGGTGGGGTTAGGAAGGGAGTGACCAAAGGTGGACCTAGAGCCTGGATGGGGAATGAACGAGGCACCCAGGGAGTGGTGCCATGGTGATGGGGGAGAGCTGCCCAGGGCTGCAGGGGGAACTAGGTAGGGCGGGTAAGGAGCAAATGAGATCAGAAAACCAATGTTTTAGGAATGCTGTGTTGGGACTGGCATGTAGATGAGGTAACTGGCTAAAGGGAAAACAGCCTTCATCTTAGTATGGCATTGAGCAGCTGCTGTTCGGGTGGCTCTCACCCATGGTTTTGGCTTAGGAATATTTAAGCAAAAGTGAAAGGTTTATTTGCACTGAAGTTAGTTTTTTGTTGGAAGGAGGCAACTCTACCTTAAAATAATAAGATAACTGAAGCAACCTCAATATGAGGTGTTATTTTTGCATTGAATAAAATGTGCTAAACAGATGAGCCCCAGTAGATTTTAGTCTAATTTTTTCAAACCCTGATTATTATTATTTTTTAAATCAGGTGCCTACTAGCTAGAGACCAATTTGCTAAACAGAAGCACTGAGATATAGCCCTTACTATATCAGTAAATGAGGAATTGTAACCAGAGTTTGGATCATGCTTGTGGGCTCTATCTTTTGCACTGAAGGCTCTCTCTGGCAACAGGAAAGGAGCTCTCCCTTCCATCATACCTATATCTATATCTGTCTATCTAATGTTTCATAATAGAAGGCATCCACTGGTCTGGATGTTATTTATGATAATTTTAGGGAATACTACTCTGCCAGTTTCACACCATGTGAACATTCTAGGCTTCCCTGCGTTCTTCCTCACTTCAAGTTCAAATTCTGCAGAACTGCTGCAGCAACACAGTTGTCAGGAAATGACTTCCAAAGCTGAAACTGCATAGTTGAGTAGAAGACATTAAAAAAAAAATCCAAAGTATAAGATAAAAGAAATTGTCCCTTTATTAGAAACCTGTTGATATATAGGAAAGTAATAGCCATAAGAGAGAGTACGTGTCGTTATAATTACAGGTAAGGAAACGAACTTTCTCTTTATGATACATGAGCATCTACTTGCATGGATATCTTTAATGGGAAATAGCAAGCAGCAAATACCAAATTCCAAGGTGGGAAAGAAAGTAAATACAAAATATTTCTCATAAAATGACCCTAGGAGAAATTAAAATGGAATTTTTTTTTTTCATTTTTGTAATTTGAGACTTTATTTGCTTGCTTGGTTTGAGGGATCCTGAAGGAGTCAAAGGTTGCATTGGCTGAGGAAAGACAGTCTTACATTGTTTGAAGGAATTGCAAATCTTGGGGAGGCATACTGACTTGTATACAACTCTGTTATTCCAAGCTATGGCTTGGCAAAGTTTGCCTTGAGGAGAGGGATCTTATTGGATTCTTTGCATGCTTAGTGTATAACTTGATCCATTGAGAAGATTGAGTATTGAAGACCTTCAATCATTTAAGATCCCCATAAAGGAACAATAATATGTATGACTTTATTCACTCTTTGATCCATTGTTGATAGATGTTAAAGCCCATTTCACAATCAAAGTAGATTTAGATTTAGAGCAAAAATAAGGGCAGCTTTTTATGTTTAGAAAGTTAGTACCTGGACTAAGGATCATATTTTTAAAAGAAGCATTGACAATGGGGTTCTTTAATTGACGAAGTTTACTCTCCTAATTTATGTAAAAAACAAATATGGGGAAGCTTCCATTAGGGAATTGAAAAGGCTTTGGAGGGCTACAAAACAAGGTTGAAGTGTCAGTTTCATCATATGCCTCGCAGGAGAATCCCAGTGAAACAGAAGATGTGAGATGGCTGGGTCTAGAAATGTTGGGTTAATATTCCTGAGAGGTGAGGATTGAATCATGGGTATCTTTATAAACCTTGGGAACTGCAGCCTGAGACCAGTGTGGTCTATTTAGGATTACAGATAGTCTGTCTAGACTTATTTCCCAGATCATTGATGATTTAAGAAATAAGGGAAAGGCATCCATGAGTAGGCCTTTCACAGGTAGAATGTGTGTCTATCTTCCATATTCAGTGATGGCAATGGCAAGAGTACAATGCTGGTACCCTCTTGTTTTAAGTTACAAGTCTAAATGAGAGAACCACTTAATGGCAGGTGATCAGAGATTGTCCTAGTTTAGCTCCCGCTTATCTGGTGGTGGTATGTGGCAAGTGATCCTTTTGACCTTAAGGTTTGTCTTGCCCTGCATATAGGTTGCACTAGCCTGCTTCTTCAAGAATGAAAGGATTCCAGTGGCTTTGTAGTTCAAGTTGATGATCTTTGTTCCTTTCTAGTAGTTTGTGTATGCTATTATTGACTGATTGTTGCTTTGTGGAATAAAAAGATGTTCCTGGAAATTTATGTGAAACAGGGTTCCTATGAGATCTCCAGCTGCTCTTGAAGTAATATCAAAATCTTAAGTTAGTGCCAGTTCAAAAAGTATTTAATGGTGGGCATTGCTCTCTGTATTTTCATGTGCACAATGCTAATGTACATATGAAAACCGATCCAGAGATAACTTATTTTTTTCCCTCGTACTGTACTATGGCACAGTTAAAAGAACCTTTTCTCCACACAGTTCAGTAAGTACATTTTTGATAGTAGGTAATGTGGTAAATAGCCCAAATGAAGAAAGGTGGTATCAGTATCATATCTATTTTTATAAGACTGTAGGAGAAGATATGCCAAATGACCTGGACATGAATAGACCATGTTTTCCCTCAAGTGTAGGATATGAAACTGATGATGACTAGATCCAAATGGTTAATAGAATCTCTGCTGTAATGAGTGTTGTTTCTGTTACAGGTTGAACAAGGCTAAATCCACTTATCTTTGTAGATACTATGAACAACTGCAAGAAAATATCTTGCATATGATTTGAGAGCAGCATTGCGATTATTATTCCTATGCACAGATATTTGTTTTTCTTTCATACAAATGTACTGACCTTGAAAGTAGAAGAGGAAACTTCAAGAGTTCCCCAGTAGGGAACAGGGTGCATGGTATATCTCTAGCTGGAGAGCATTGTGGAATGAAGTATTTGCAGAGAAAAAAAATCTTGGGTCACAAAAAGTTTAGAATTTGAGCATTTAAAAAAAAATTTAAATTAAAGGAAATTTCTAAACAAAGTTGTATCAAATCAAAAAAACGAAACATTTCTTTTTGAAAATGGTGAAATTAAGTGTTTTGATTTTTGTTCTTGTTAGTTTTTTTGATTAAACAATTCAGTGAAATTGGCATGGATTCATGAGAAGTTTCAGAATCTACATCTTTTGCCAGAAAATAGTTTTGGTAGAAAAATTACACCAGATTCTTGACCTAAATTATCTTGTCCTGTTATCTGATTTCTGTGAAGGGGCTTCTGTATCTTTCAACTTCTCAAATACTGTATATTTGATCAAATCCAGCCAAAGATGTAAACTACACAACACTTAGAACAGAAAGTAACGTAAATAACTGGCGGTAAAAATAAAATATTTGGAAGTTATTTTGTTCTCTTAAGTTTAAGTCCTTATTTAAATACCTTTTTATGATTTGAAATTTTATATAAAATGTTAATTACTAATGAAGCTTCATTTTAGAGAGGTGAAGAAGTGTAGACTTATTACACGTTTAATAAAAAGTTGTATAATTTCCATAATGGTACAAGGTGGTTAAAATGTAATACAGAATATTTTAGAGTAAGTAGAGAGATGGTGTCCTACATTTAGCTGTCATCTGTCAGTTTCCAGTGCTCTGTAGGCTAAGCTTCTTGTTAGCTCTTAGTGTAATTGTTTCATAACTTAAAGACCAGTCTGAAATACAGTTTGAACTTCATAACTTTTTGAGATCTGTGATTATATTACCATTTTTCACAGGGTGGATTTGATTTCAATCAAATTGATTTAAGTCATGATCATTAGTCAGGAAGACTCGATTTAAGCATGGATTTCTGCATAAAAGTGCATTCTTCTTGGTTGTTATAACTTTAATACATATTCTTCACAACTCAGAGATAGATGTAGGTTTCATTTTTAGAAGGTACACACTATACAGTTTTAAAGTGATTTATTTTGAAAATTTTTCAGATTAGTATTACAGCTATATCAGAAAATGAATGATAGTTTGGTTATTTACCAAAGGTAATTGAAGAAGGTATTTATAAAGTCATTGGGAGGTGAACTATCTCCAATTCAACAGGTTAATCATTAATATTTGGAGGATTTTCTTGCCATACTGTATTAGGAGAAGAATATCACCAGACAGACATTTAAATTAGTTTTATTTAACTAAAACAACAGCATTATGTATTCTGGATTTTTTTCTTCAACAGCAAACATATAATATTTTAACAAAGCAAGCATATGAATTTTTGAATTTAGTTAAACATTCAAGTTTTTTAAAATCGGGTTTGTTTTTGTTAAAATAATTTTTAACTAAAATAGTTAAATGAAATATTAAAAAAAAAATTAAATTGACTGTCAGCCAGGTTAACATGAAAAATTTAAAAGGTTGGCTTCTGCAGTTAACTCAGTCATCTTCACCTTCATTTTCCTGTTTGTTCATAATCTGGAAAAGAGAAACAAGCTTTCCTGCTTTTTCAGGTCCCAAACGATTTCTCAATTTAGAATGAATTAGTCCAAAGGAAGAAAATACTCTTTCTGCATTGTCAGAAGAAACTACTTCTGTTAAAAGTGAGATTATCACTTCTATAGTCTGTGAATCCAAATGCTTAATTGACTTCCACCAGTTCACTGGTGTGGCTTTCTTTAAAACATCATCAGCAAACATATATTTCTTGAATGATTAATCCTGAGCGCTGACGTTTATTCAAGTTGGCATTATTTAGGGATGATTGCTGGATGTCCATGTCATAGCCAGCTCCTCCTTTTTAGCCGTTAAGGTTTGACCCTGGAACTGAGTATTGAGAATATTTGCAAGAAAATGAGCTGGAGATAGTGCTTGTCCCATTCTTTTTTTTAATTCTTGTAATTGAACTCTGACTGCATATTTCTCTTTCTAAGATCTTACTCAGTTCTTTCTAAATTTCAACAGCCTCAGCAGTAAAACAGCTGTTTCCCTGCATTTTGTTCAAAGCTACAGAAATAGGCTTCAGGGGACTCAGCATGTGTTCAACATTTCTCTTAAGCCTGATGTTGAGAACTTTGGAGGTGACAGTGCCATCTATTTTTTCACAGTTTTGTTGACAAAACTGTCATCAGATTAGGCCAGTTCTTGATATAATGGTCAAAACAGTTCACTACTGTTTCATTGCACTACTGTTTCATTGCACTTCTTGTGGGAGAGTTAGCTTACTTCCTCCCACTTTTTTCAGAGCAGCTGCTGCAAAGTGGTTGTTACGGAAGTATTTTTCAATTTCAACAACATTAGCCTTTATTTTTGGAACACTGAAGTCTTTGGCTAGGAGGTGCATCAAACGAGCACTGCAGACGTATGTTATTAGCTTGAGACTCTCTTCTAAATTTCTTCTCCTCTTGGATACATTTGCAGCATTGTCTTTGACCAAGCTGTGTACTAGACATTTGTATTTTTTTTCAGTTTGTTATAGCTTTTACTGCTACTTATAAGTATTCTGCTGTGTGTGCATTTCCTGATGTATCAATTGTTTCTGTAAGGAAGATATTCCCTTCTTCTGTTGTCACACAGGCACATATAACAGGATCATTGTGGACATTGCTCCACCCATCAAGACTCAGGTTAACAATTTTACCCTGTAGACCTTTTGCGCACTGCTCAATTTCTCTTTCATACACGTTATCCAGCAATTCTTCTTCAAGTGCTTGCTCATATCGATTCCAATTAGGTGTGCGCACGGTGCGTGCATGTTCGCCGGAAGATTTTTACCCTAGCAACACTCGGTGGGTCAGCTGGATCGCCCCCCGGAGTGGCGCCGCTGTGGCAGTGAATATGTACCCTGCCGACCCAACGGCCCTTCAGTTCCTTCTTACTACCCGTGTCGGTTGTTGGAACAGTGGAGCACAGCTTAGCTGATCTCCACTTCCCTAGCAACTCGTAGTTCCTTAGTAATAATTATGTATATAGTTATAATCTCTATAGTTGTTGTTAGTTTTAGTCATTTCTATAATATATTTAGTGTATATAGCAGTGAGGGGATTGGGGATTAGACCCTTCCCCCCCACCCGGTACCAGTGCTCATGCCCGGGTCACCGGGCTTCAAACCGTGCTCGGCCTGTCATAAGCCGATGCGAGTGGGAGATTCCCACAACTCCTGCCTTAAGTGTCTCAGGGAATCCCATCTCTCAGATAAGTGCCAGATCTGTAAGGCCTTCAAGCCGAGGACAAAGAAAGAGCGGGACTTTCACCTCAAACAGCTCCTGATGGAGGCAGCTCTTAGTCCAACGCCCTCGGCACTGAGCGCTGAACAATCTGTCTCAGAGAGAAGCGCTCTTTCGGCTCCGGATCGCCCCGGTACCGCTAAGGCCCCTCGGCATTGACCGTCACCGGCACCGATGTCGGCTTGGCACCGTTTCCTGTCACCGCGGGTCAAGAAGCATCATAAGACTCTCGCTGCTTTGGTGCTGCCTGCACCACAGTCGGAGCACCCGGCTATGTCAGACTGCCCGGCACTAACACCTGCCGTGGCACCGCCAGCTTCGGCACCGTCGATTCTGGTCCCGCAAGGACTGTCGAGTCCGGTGCCTGAAAGCTCACCAGCATATGCTGTGGTTGAGCTCACTATCCCATCCATGCCTGAGACCTTTTCCATGGTGAGGGACTTGATTGCAATGATGGAGTCTGCACTGCCTCAACCCCCGGCACCGCCGATGTGGGTTATTCAGTCTATTGGCAAGCCTGTCCTGCTGAGGCCACCCTCCGTTGGCACCGCTAAGAGGCACCGATCAAGATCTTGGTCTCGCCAGCATTCCTGGTCCCGACGCTGTTCGCAGTCCCAGCACCGCTCTCCATCATGGTACCAGTCGCACTCGCGGCACTGCTCAGCGTCTCGTTCGCCGGCCCGGTACTCCCGGTACCAGTCCAGCTCCTGGCACTGCGCCTCTCGCAGCCGCTCCAGACGATGAGCCTCGAGATTCGTTCGACCTCCAGGCACCAGTATGGTCGCAGGTCCCAGTCTTGTTCACGGTACTGTTATGGCACCCAGTACCGCTCCCCGGTGCCGCACCGAGAGAGATCGTCTAGAGACGTGGTCCCTTCTCAGGGTTTCTCAGCTCCTCCTTGGCTGTCTAGACACACCTCAGTGTCATCTCACATGGACAGTGCTTCCTATGCACAGGACCGTAACTCAGATGTGCCCAGCCGAGTCTTTCAGGACACCTAAGATCAAGAACAAGGACCTCATCAGTGGTCATTCTGGACACCTTGGGCATATCACCAAGCTCAAGGTGCGCACCCAGAAGCCCCACACTCCGTGCCATCTGAACACCGGGTGCCAGAGGCGACTGTAAGCCGCCCCCTCCTGCAGATATGGATGAAGCGTCCGTTCTGTCGACAGACTCTCGGGTCCCACCTGAACCTGACACCGCCCAAGAACAAGAGCCCACGCAGGACCCTCTTGTACCTGGCCTCTCCCCTTCCTCCTCTCCAGATGAGGTGGTGGCGGGAACATCCTCCTCCGGCCCTCCTCCAATTGACCTGAGGTCCCATCAGGATCTTCTGAGGCGGGTGGCCCAGAATATGAATCATCAGGTGGAGGAGGTCCCGGAAATAAAATATCCACCACAGGGTCTTCTATCAGCTGACACCCCCACAAGAGTAGCCTTGCCCTTTATTCATACTATTCAGGCAAATGCTGATACCATCTGGCAGTCTCCAGCCTCTATTCCGCCCACGGCCAGGGGAGTTTCGAGGGTACCACGTACTTCCACTCAAGGATACGAATATTTGTACGTGCACCCTCCTCCCTGGTCGTGCAATCGGTTAACGAGAGGGAGCACCATGGCCAGCAAGCTCCTGCTCCAAAATCCAAGGAGGCTAGGCACATGGACTTATTGGGCCGCAAGCTATACTCTGCTGGAGGCCTCCAACTCAGGATGGCGAACCAGCAAGCCCTACTTAGCCGATACAACTACAACACCTGGACAGCGGTGGGCAAATTCACGGAGCTAGTTCCCCAAGACTTCTGCCAGGAGTTTGCAGTCCTCTTGGAGGAAGGAAAGAAGGTGTCAAGAACCTCTCTCCAAGCCTCACTGGACACACCTGACTCAGCAGCCAGAACTCTGGCCTCAGGAGTGGCCATGAGAAGAATATCACGGCTTCAGGTGTCAGGCCTCCCACCTGAGTTACAACAGACTATACAAGACTTGCCCTTTGAGGGCCAAGGCCTATTTTCTGAAAAGACTGACCCTAGGCTGCAGAGCCTAAAGGACAACAGGGTGATCATGTGCTCACTGGGAATGCAAACCCCAGTGACTCAGTGCAGGTCCTTCCATCCTCAGCCTCAGCGCGCTTACCACCCGCCTAGGCCGCGACAGGACTTCGGCAGAAGATGAGGCCAGAGGAATCGCAGAAGGCAGTCTGGCCCCCAGGGGGGTCAAAATCAGGGCCCCACCAAACCACCCATGGGACCCAAACCGAACTTTTAAAGGGACGCCCAAGGATGGCGTACTAGTTCTTTCCCAGGATCCTTTTCTGCCTTTTTACAACCGCCTCTCCCATTTCCTCCCTGCGTGGGCCCGACTCGCATCGGATCGTTGGGTCCTACGCACGGTAGAATTAGGATACCACCTCCAATTTATTTCGACCCCCCTCAACTCCCCATCCTCGTCCCTCTTCAGGGACCCTTCTCACGAGCAATTCCTCTTGCAAGAGGTAGAAACGCACCTAACCATGGGAGCTATAGAGGAAATACCAAAAGACTCGAGGGGCAAAGGGTTTTATTCTCGCTATTTCCTAATCCCCAAAGCAAAGGGAGGTCTGAGACCTATCCTAGACCTGCGAGGACTCAACAAATTCATGATAAAGTTTAAGTTCCGAATGGTATCCCTGGGGACCATCATCCCCTTCTTGGATCCCGGAGACTGGTATGCCGCCCTAGATATGAAGGACATGTATTTTCACATTGCTGTTTACCCACCACACAGGCAGTAACTCCTTTTTCTGGTCAACCATCAACATTTTCAATTTATGGTCCTTCCGTTTGGCCTTTCTGCGGCCTCACGAGTATTCACAAAATGCATGGCTGTAGTCACCACCTCCTCCGTTGTCGTCGAGTACATGTTTTCCCGTATCTTGACGGTTGACTCATTCGAGGGACCTCTGAGGCACAAAGTCACCTGTCATGTGGGCATCAAGGACCTATTCAGGCAATTAGGCCTGATGATCAATATAGAAAAATCCACTCTGGTTCCCACTCAGAGAATAGACTTCATTGGGGCCATCCTGGACTCCACTTTAGCCAGAGCCTGTTACCACAGCCCCGGTTTCAGGCAATGGTATCAATTATCCAAGGCCTGCAAAACTTCCCGACAACTTCGGCTCGCACTTGTCTCGGCCTCCTAGGTCACATGGTGGCCTGCACGTTTGTGACCAAACACGCCAGACTATACCTCCGTCCCCTTCAAACTTGGCTCAACTTGGTATACCACCTAGGCAGAGACAGCATAGACATGATCCTCACGATCTCACCGAGCATCATAAACTCCCTGAACTGGTGGCTGTCGCCCGCCCTGGTCTGCACAGGAATGCCTTTCCACCCGCCTCAACCTTCAATGGCCCTGACCACGGATGAGTCATCTCTGGGTTGGGGAGCCCACCTCAAGGATCTCCGCACTCAAGGCCTTTTGGTCTGCTCAAGAACTGACCTTGCACATCAATGTACGGGAGCTGAGGGCAGTCCGCCTTGCGTGCCAGGTGTTTCAAGAGCATATACAAGGCAGTTGTGTCTCAGTGTTCACAGACTACACAACGGCTATGTTTTACATAAACAAGCAGGGCAGCGCACGTTTCTCTCTCCTTTGTCAGGAAGCCATCCAGCTCTGGGACTTTTGCATAGCCCACTAGATCGACCTGGTAGCGTCTTTTCTCCCAGGGATTCAGAACACTCTGGCAGATCACCTCAGCAGATCCTTCCTGTCTCACGAGTGGTCGATTCGCCCAGACGTTATCCATTCTGTTTTCCAGAAGTGGGGTTCTCCCCGCATAGACCTGTTTGCCTCCAGCGAGAACAGGAAATGCCATGTGTTCTGCTCCTTCCAGGGTCACTCCCTGGGTTCCCTATCAGACGCATTCCTGATACTGTGGACGAGACATCTCCTTTACGCCTTTCCACCATTCCCGCTGGTCCACAGGGTCCTGCTCAAGCTCCGCAGAGACAGAGCCCACCTGATCTTGATCGCTCCAGCGTGGCCGAGGCAACACTGGTACACCATGTTGCTCGACCTCTCGCTGGCCAACCCAATCCCCCTACCTCTTTGGCCGGATCTCATAACACAGGACCACAGCAGGCTTCACCGCCCAGACCTGCAGTCTCTTCACCTTACATCATGGTTGCTACATGGTTAAGCCAGTCCGAGCTACTCTGCTCTGCCTCGTACAAGTACTCCTGGGTAGTAGGAAACCTTCTGCTCGGTTAACATATGTAGCCAAGTGGAGGCGTTTCTTCTGCTGGTGCGAGCAGCGTAACGCTGTTCCTACCGAGACACCGGTTCCTGCCATCTTGGACTACCTCTGGTCCCTAAAACAACAAGGCCTAGCTGTTTCGTCAATAAAGGTGCACTTGGCGGCCATCTCTGCCTTCCACCCAGAGGAGAACGGCTGCTCAGTCTTCTCTTATCCCATGGTTTCGAGGTTCCTCAAGGGCTTGGAATGTTTATACCCGCAGGTCTGCCGCCCTGCCCCAGCCTGGGACCTCAGCCTAGTTCTAGCCAAACTTATGGCTGCTCCCTTTGAGCTGCTGGCAACCTGCTCGCTGCTGCACCTGTCCTGGAAGACAGCATTCCTCGTAGCCATTACATCGGCAAGACGAGTCTCCGAACTTCGGGCTCTCACGGTCGACCCCCCGTATACAGTGTTTCACAAGGACAAGGTACAGCTGCGACCACATCTGGCCTTCCTCCTTAAAGTGGTATCGGCCTTCCATATCAACCAAGATATCTTCTTTCCAGTCTTCTTCCCGAAGCCACACTCTTCATGCCGAGAGCAGCAACTGCACTCCCTAGATGTCTGTAGGGCTCTCGCTTTTTATATCGAGCGAACAAAGCCCTTTCGTAAAACACCCCAATTCTTCATCGCGGTAGCAGATCAAATGAAGGGCCTACCTGTCTCCTCCCAGAGGATTTCATCTTGGGTGATGTTGTGCATCCGCACCTGCTATGACTTGGCTCATGTTCCAATGAGCCACTTCGCCGCACATTCTACTAGGGCTCACGCTTCATCTGCCGCCTTCCTGCCTCATGTACCCATCCAGGAGAGATGTCGTGCAGCTACCTGGTCCTCGGTCCACACCTTTGCGTCACATTACGCTTTGGTACAACAGTCCAGAGATGACACAGCAGTTCTACATTCGGCGACATCTCACTCCAACCCCACTGCCTAGGTAAGGCTTCGGAGTCACCTAATTGGAATCGATACGAGCAAGCACTCGAAGAAGGAAAGACGGTTACTTACCTTTGTAACTGTTGTTCTTCGAGATGTATTGCTCATATCCATTCCAAACCCGCCTTCCTTCCCCACTGTCGGAGTAGCCGGCAAGAAGAAACTGAAGAGCTGTTGGGTCGGCAGGGGTATATATTCACCGCCATAGCAGCGCCACTGCAGGGGGGCGACCCAGCCTACCCACCGAGTGTTGCTAGGATAAAAATCTTCCGGCGAACGTGCATGCACACACCTAATTGGAATGGATATGAGCAACACATCTCGAAGAACAACAGTTACAAAGGTGAGTAAACGTCTTTTTGCCTGCGACATCTGTTCTGTTGGGTGGACTGTATCCTGGTCTTAATGACTGAACTATGTTAATGAAGTGTGGGTTCTCAGTCATAGGGAAAGGAGAGTTTGTTGCATAAACAAACAGGGCGATATTTTCATCAATTACCTCTTATTGTAATCTGCTGGTTCTTATCACAAAGTTATCTATGGTTGTTTCTGGATGATGGAGATGGGTTGTTTTTTTTTCTTTCTGCTACAGGTGATATATTGTGGCTATGTGACATACATGATGTGACTGAAACACTACCATTGGCAGATAACTCTGAAACTATAGAAAGTGATGGTGATCTTGAAGGTGGATAGTCTTCAGAATCTTGTATGTTGAGGATGGATTCTCCTAAACAAAATAAATTGACTTCTTATTACCATACTGCTCATTTAGATTTACTCATTGCATTCACTGACACTCAGTACTACTTTAAAGGTGAAATTGTAAAAGGAAGATCTGCCTATTTCAGCTATTTATTTTTTATCACAACTGCATCTAAAATGATGGTACCATAGAGTAACAACTACACCTCTACCCCAATATATCGTGACTCAATATAACACGAATTTGGATATAACGCAGTAAAACAGCACTCCGGGGGGCGGAGCTGCGCGCTCCGGCAGATCAAAGCAAGTTTAATATAACGCGGTTTCACCTATAATGCGTTAAGATTTTCTTGGCTCCCGAGGACAGCATTATATTGGGGTAGAGGTGTATATTTTTGTGATCAAACCTGAGAATTCAAGAATAGTCCAGAAGGAAGACAGGCAATTCTTAAGATAGAAGTATGAAATAAAAACAGTTTACCAACCTGAAGATCCTGCATGTTCAGACATGTTCTTTTCATTATCTTCAACGCAGCTTCCTTCTGAGAAGAAACAGGTCTCATGATGTTTCATTCAGGCAACCAGGCCTTGCATATCTTTGTTGCACTGTTTGCATTTTGCACGCATGCCTGTCTTACCCACAGGTAAAGGAACTTCATTAAAATATTCCAAACTGGGTCTCTTTTACGGTTACACTCAGAAACACCTCAAGACTTCTGGAATATGTTGCTCAAACAGTTTCACTTTTTTGTTTCTACTGCCTGTTCCTCCCTTCTCACATTTATTGCCAGACTTCTCCTTGTCCAGATTCATTCTGCCCCTAAAAATCTATTAATTGAACTTTTTGAATCTTTGTACTTTTAGAGAGAGGTAAGGGATTGGTGCTGTGTACACAAATTTGCAGAGAGACAATAGGGTTGAGGTCTGTTATTTCTCACCTCTATATATTATTTATATATTTTATTTATTAACAAGCATGTTATCTTTGGAAACTCGGGAGTTTGAGAACTGCAAAACTAAGCATCTGATAGTATCTTCTAGACTGAGCATGGAGTCTCATTGGGTAGATAGAAAGATTAACCTAAATAGTCTGTACAGAATTGGGTCCCTAATCCAGGAACTATTGGAACTCATTTACAAAACTTTTCTTAAACATTACATGAATATATTGCCTCATACTATAGAATTAGAATTTATAATCTCTGTTTTGTGATGAGATATCTTTGAGCTATAATGTGTCTTAATTAAAACTATCTTTAGATAGGCTTTTTCCTCGAGAAGCATTTTATCAAAAAAAGTCTGATTTTAAATTAAAAAATCAGATTTTTTGATTTTTTTTTTTTAAATAAAATCACTGATTTTTATCCACCCTGACTTTTCATCAGACACTTCTGGAGTTTGTATAAATAAGAAAACAAAAAAAATGTATTCACTCTACCAGGTTCAAATTCCATAATGTCCACAACTGCTAGATGCTTTACAGAACAAATAAAAGCATTACATGTTCATTGCCCCAAGGAGCTCACACTTTAATTTTTGACTTGACTTGAGGATTAAAAGAAAAGGAGTAGGACAAGAGTTACTATGAGAATAACACATGATTACTTAAAGCTTGTCCACACATGGAGTTATTCTGTAATAGCTAGTTGTTTGGGGCAGGAGGGTTGCAGAAAGCTGGATTGTGTCTGTATGATGCATGTACCATCACATGCTTAGTCTGAGTAGTGGAACAGGGTGTTTTGATTGCCTCCCTCACTTCACGGGAATCTGCCTCAGGTCTCCACAAAACTCTTATGGAGATACTGGGCAATCCGCTGCCACAGGTTCTTTGGCAGAGCTGCTTTGTTTCTTGCCCCGTTAATGGTAACTGTCCCATGCCATTCTGCCATCATGGGGGGATGAGGAGGTACTGTTGCAGCACACAGGTGAGCTGCTTAAGGGCCAGGGTGGAAGCCGCAGTCTTGGAGAAGACCCTCCCTTGATTCCCTGCTCACCTTCAGTAGCAAGATATCTTCCATAATTAACACAGCCTGGGGAAAATGTGCAGTCAGTAATGATTATAAGCCTCCCTGTCCCAGTGCTGGCGCTCTCCAAGAGCTGTGTGCCCAGCTGGAACACTAAGTTCCCCCAAACAATACTGCTTATGTAAAATGTTGGCAGAATTAGAAAGTGATCACAAAGAACTAAAGAGGATTATGGTCCTCGACCAGATCCAGTCTCCTATATAGGCAGCTCCAGCGGGCCTTTAAATGGTCAAAAGCACACTCGACAGGCAATCTGCACTTGCTCAGCCTGTTGTTGAACTGATCCTTGCTGCTGTCAAGGTGCCCTGTGTATGGCTTCATACGCCACTGTATTAAGGGGTAGGCAGGGTCTCAAAGGATCATAATGGGCATTTCAACTTCCCCTACTGTGATCTTCTGGTCCAGGAAGAAGGTCCCTGCTTGCAGGTTCCTGAACAGGCCAGTGTTCCAAAAGATGCATGCGTCATGCATCTTTTTGGACCAGCCTGTGTTAATGTCCGTGAAATGCCCACAGTGATCCACAAGCGCCTGGAGAACCATTGAGAAATACCCCCTCTGATTAATGTACTCGATGACTAGGTGGTGTGGTGCCTGAATTGGAATATGCATGCCATTTATTGCCTCTCCATGGTTAGGGAAGCCTATTTGTATAAAGCCATCCACAATGTCGTACACTTTGCCCAGAGTCACAGCCTTTCAGAGCAGGATGTGACTAATGATTCTGCACACTTCTGTCAACACGCATCTAATGGTGAACTTTCCCACTCCAAACTGGTTGGCGACCAATCGGTAGCAGTCTGGAGTAGCCAGCATCCACAGTGCAATTGCCACGCGCTTCTCCAATGGCAGGACAGCCCTCATTCTCGTGTCCTTGCGCTGTACGGTTGGGGCGAGCTCATCTCACAATCCCATGAATGTGGCTTTCCTCTTCCGAAAGTTCTGCAGCCACTGCTTGTCATCCCAGAGATGCATGACTAAGTGATCCCCACCATTCAGTGTTTGTTTCCCAAACCCAAAAGCGGCATTCCACTATAATCAGCACCTCCGTGAATGCCACAAGCAGTCTCGTGTCGTAACTACTGCATGTGGCGAGATCAGTGTTGAACTACTCTTGCCTTTGTAGTTTAATGAATAACTCCTCTGCCACTTGTGATGTGTTAGTGAGAGCGAGCAGCCTGTCAGTTAACAGTGCAGGATGCATTCCTGCAAACCGAAGAGGCAGAGCACGCAGTACACAAACCATTGAATGATGGCGCCAAATGCGGACAGAAGCGCTGGGATGCAAAGCAGTGCATCACGGGGCATTGGAGCGGGACCCAGGATGCCCCACGACCCCCTCCGCCTTCCCACAACTTTTAGCGGCAGAAGAGGAAGAGATGCTCTGAGGGATAGCTGCTCAGAGTGCACCGCTCTGAATACCACTGCAAGTGCCGCAAGTGTGAACATGCTGTTGCACAGGCAGCTGGCAGTGTGAACACACGAGCGGTTTCCCTTCAGTCCTCTCTGAGTGGCGCTGTAACTGCCAGTGATGTAACTCTGCCAGTGTAGATATGCCCTCAGAGTCACCCCTAAATACAAGGTGGAACAGCTTGTTTAGCATAAGTAGTTAACACATTTCAAGAGACCATTCAAGGTGAAGTGGCCAGTTAACACCTCTTCAGTCGTAGGTTGAAAAGGAGAAAAAGAGAAGCTGAGAGAGTCTGTTGTTAATTGTTATAATAAGCCATAAATCCTAGTGTCTCTATTCAGTCCATAGTTTTTAATCTAGCAGTTATGAATTTAAGCTCCGAGGCTCATCTCTTGCAGGTTTCCTTCGAGGATGAGAACTGAGAAATCAGACGTAGAGTGCTTTGTGAAAAGTGTTCACTCACAGGCGATACAGTGTTTTTGGCCTTGTCTACATTAGAAAGTTAAGTCGGTGTAACTACATCACTCAGATATGGAAAAATCCACACCCCTTTATGGTGTAGTTAAGCCAACCTAACCCCCAGAGTATCAAAGAATCCTAGAATATCAGGGTTGGAAGGGACCTCAGGAGTCATCTAGTCCAACCCCCTGGTCAAAGCAGGACCAATTCCCAACTAAATCATCCCATCCTAAACCTAGACAGCACTAGGTTGAAGGAAGAATTCTTCCATCCAACTACTGCTGCTCAGGGAGGTAGATTGCTGACAGTCCTAAAATGATGGGAGAACCTCTCCCATCAGAATAGGTGGTGTCTACACTGAAGCTCTACAGCAGTGCTACTGTAGCATTTCAAGTGTAGACAGGCCCTTTGTGTAGTGATTGTCTTGTTTCACCCACATTATTAGGGCAATTAATGCACTGAATGAGGCACACTACGATTTGGGATAGGCATGTGTAGGATCCATATACCTTGAAAGGTATGTTGGGGGTGTGTGGATCATTGTAGCAATGGAGATATGTCTACAAGTTTTACATCTGTTGTTCTGGCAGGTTCTGGTGCTGCTTTGAGGTGGTGTGTCCTGGCCTGTGTGGAGCTTGCTTCTGCTGATGAGGTTAGGGGTTTGTTTGAAGGCCAGAAGAGGGAGTTCAGGAAAGATTTCTTTTGGGATGTGGTCCCCATCAGATATCTTGGCACAGGGTTAGACTACTAGACGATTCTTGTGGTCTCTTCTAACCCTATGGTTCTATGATTGTAAGTATGGATTGTAATTGTTTAATGATACTCTATAGGTTCCAAGATGATGTGGTCGGTGATGACTACGAGTATGCGGATGGAGGGGGTTTTGTCTCCATATTGAAGCAGGTTGTCTTGGGATAGTTGAGTGGCCTGTTCCGTGATACAATCTACTTCGCTGGTAGAGTGTCTTTGATGAAGACATTTTTAAGTGTGTTAAGGTGTGTACTCCAGACTGTCTCCTCAGAGCATATCTGAGTTCCTAGCTAGGTGAGTTTCTGGGTGAGTTTGTGATGATTACTGGATCTGTGAAGGTAGATGTGGCTATTCATGGGCATTTTGTGGAATTTTTTTGGAAACTGCATGAAATTGTTTATTAACAAATGGGTTTACTGTGCAATTTAACATCTTTGTTCTGCAGAAATTAAGACATTACAATGTGTGGTGTGTTTTTTTTCCTCTTAGTCTTTCCGTGGTTTGGCTTGGATATTGGAGGAACTTTGGTCAAGCTTGTTTATTTTGAACCAAAAGACATCACTGCTGAGGAGGAGGAGGAGGAAGTGGAAAATCTTAAAAGTATCCGAAAATACCTGACCTCAAATGTAGCCTATGGATCTACAGGCATTCGGGATGTGCACCTGGAACTAAAGGACCTTACTCTGTGTGGACGTAAAGGCAATCTGCACTTTATACGCTTTCCTACTCATGACATGCCTGCTTTTATTCAAATGGGCAGCGAAAAACACTTCTCAAGTCTCCACACTACCTTATGCGCCACGGGAGGTGGAGCGTACAAATTTGAGCAGGACTTCCGTACAGTATGCATTTTTGGCTTCTATACACTTAGGATACGGTAGTGAAGTCTCATGTAACTTGAAAGATTGTAAGATAAAGGCTGAAAGTAATTTCAGTCTCTGACTTAGCCTCTGAAAAGTCTAGTGTCCTAAACTGAGCTCAAGTTTAATATGAGCTAGAAATAGGCCCACATCTGTAAACACAGATACTTACTATTTTAAGATTGTGCAGCTTTGCTGTGATTCCAGAATTATTCATTTTAATTTCCATTAAATATGCCTTTACAAGACTTGAATAGTCGTTAGACTTACATCAACTCTTCTGCTTACCTTAACTTTATTTTTTCCATTGCTGTCTATTCATGAGCTTAATATTTGTTTCATACTTGCCTGATTGATTAAGGTTCATTTATAACTTATATTGCTGTGATTTGGTTAAGATTCCATTGAACTAAGTGGTAAATTAACTGCAAATGACTTGCTTGTCTAGATTCATTATAAGAAGGTGTGTTTCATTATAAGTGGAATACAGGTGTAGATAATATATTTATAGCTTTATAGTATGTTAACTTTTTCAAGCCCAGGTTATACAATATATTTATCAAACAATCAAAGGTTGAGGGGTCTGGTGCAGGTCCAGTGCTGCAGTGACCCAACTAAAAGATTATCATACTGCTCCCTCCTGGCTCTTGTGAGGAAGTCAGCATTTTCTCTTTTTCCCTTGACCCCTTATCTTTTCCGGATGTTGTGAGGCATTCTGGGCCTGATCCAAAACCCCAGTGAAGTTTTGGGAAAATCTTTCCATTGGCATTGGCTCAGGATTTCTATTACTTCCTACCCAATGGGGTGAGGATGTGCATGAACCTCGTTACCACGTTGCTAAGCACTCCACTTAAATAGCACAGGGAGCATTCCACTCTGCACAATGCAGATATATGTAGGAGAGTAGGAACCCTCATGTGATCTGCACTCCACTCCTTCTGCCACCATTCAGAGCAAGGAGGGGTACTGAATGCACTGGTGAGTGCATTTTTCTAGCCCTGAGTATAAAAACATTGGATCTCTTTGGCTCTTTCATAATTTTATTTCCTTTAACAGGTGGGTGACCTTCAGCTTTGCAAACTAGATGAACTTGACTGCCTTATTAAAGGAGTTTTATACATTGACTCCGTTGGATTCAATGGAGATTCAGAGTGCTACTACTTTGAAAACCCAACTGATTCTGAAAAATGTCAGAAGCTCCCATTCAACTTGGAGAATCCATATCCTCTCCTCTTGGTGAACATTGGCTCAGGAGTCAGCATCTTGGCTGTGTATTCCAAAGACAATTATAAGCGGGTAACTGGGACCAGGTAAGATCTGTAAATAATGTGATTACCTTTAAGAGTCTTGGAGCTTGGCCTATACTCGTGGTAAAAGATAGATCACATCTTCATGGACAGGTTGCTTTAAAAATGACTTTTGTCTGACGAGTTCTTTGTTGCAACATAATATAGTATCTCCTCATTCTCACCCCCAGCAAGCAAAGGTCTTTTTTGTGGTCTGGATGGCATGTCACAGTTGTCTCCTTACCACAGTCAGCCTCCTCAGAAAGGCCAGTTCTTGACCTGTTCATCCTTCTACTATTGCAATAAACTTTTTTTTTTTTTCATCAGAGGAGTGTAAATCATATTTTGGAAACAACCCAGGTATGCTCAAATAGATGAATTTTTAATATGATCGCTTTAATTCCATTATTCAGGGTTTGGATTTTGACTTTTAAAAGATATACTACCCAGTATGAATGGTGGGATGATGTTAACAGTTGTAGTCAGGTCTGAAAGAATAATATAGCCACCTATTGTACAGGAGAGCCAAAGAGATCTGTGCATGTGAACTTTCTTGGACTTTGGGAATGTTGTTGTTACAAAAAAAAAGTACAGACTAGGAGTGCACAGTGCACCTCAGGAAGGAAAGTTTTATTATGCATCTTTGTCAGCATGTGTATGCAATGATTCAGCAGAACGTTCTTTTTCTAGGCTTTGAACAATTAAACCCAAGTTCTGCAGTGAGTTCAATATGGGCACACCCTTGCAGATACCTGGAGCTCATTACAGATTGTACATAGCTGTTTATTCAACACTGTAGTGAATATTGTAAGCAGAGAAAAACCACTTCTTGTCTAAGCAGTAACTCTGGGGAAGGATGCTAAGCTGTGAGTTTATCTGTGGGTTTTGAAGTTACCCTAAGGAAGCAGATTTAAATGTGGTAAGAAAGGAGACTTAAATCTAATTCCTCTTCCTAGATTTCCAGTGAGAAGGAAATTAAAAAATGGGCAGCCCAGCTAATTCTTAGTATTCAGAGGAGTTGAGCTACATAACTTAATTAAAAAACAAAAACAAGTCATTTCTTTCCTCCCTCTCTTCAAAATGAGAGGTAGAAAATATTGCTTTTGTTTTGTTAGTCTTGGAGGAGGAACATTTTTTGGTCTCTGTTGTCTTCTTACTGGCTGCTCCACCTTTGAAGAGGCTCTTGAAATGGCATCCCTTGGAGACAGCACGAAAGTGGATAAACTGGTGCGAGACATCTATGGAGGGGATTATGAGAGATTTGGACTGCCAGGATGGGCAGTAGCATCCAGGTGAGGATATACCTTGAGTTTTTGAGGATGCATATAATGTGCCTGAATTAAAAACTGGGGCAGCAAGGATATATTTTTAGTGCCTCTAGTTTTTTTGTATGTGTGTGGAGCTGGCAGTGTGGAGAGTAGACTCACCATTCATGCACCCCCATAGCTGGACATAGCATAGTAGGCTCTTTTCTCTAGCACCCCCTACTGACAGCCTCTCCAGCCCTGCATTGGTGTGTGCTACCTCTTGTAACGCATGTAACTTTTGGTTACCCTGGAAGGAGTGGCACCAGAAGTCCAACAAACAATAGTCCCATGACGTCATGTTCTGACTCAGTAGTCCTTCCACTGCCTGGTCTGTGGGGTCTTTGCACTACTTTTTCTGATGGGCAGAAGGGGAATCCAGGCCTTTCCTCTTCTCTGGGTTCCATCCTAGGGGTGCTACATTAAGCAGGCAAGATCTGTCTACTCAAGCCCCATGCTTCCACCCTGGGCTACTTCTTGCCTTGGACATCTGCAGGCCTCCCCACAAATCAATTTCTGGGCTCCCTGTTCACCTATGTTCCTCTCAGGCTCCCTGAGGTCTTGTACTTCACCCTTACTTCAGGGCGGTGGCCCTGGAATTCTCCAACAAATCCCAAACCAAAAGGACAAACTTAAACCATTTCTGCCCTTCCCAGACTTGAACTTTAGTTCTTCCCGGGTCTGCCCCAATACTGTGCTCCTCAAATGAATGCCAACATCCAAGGGCATCCTCCTGGAGGCTTGTCTAGTTTGAAACCTACCATAGGAGCTAAGTCTCCTCCTGTGGTTTTTCCTGATTCTCTTGCTTCACTTCAGTCGCACCATTCTCCCATTCTGGGTCTCTTTCTAACTGATCTTTCTCTGTCCTTTTAAGGAAACCTGACTTGTTTCCAGTGGACGTGCTAATTCATCTAGTTAACCTTGAACTGAGCTCTCAGGCTCTTGTTAACCCTCTCAGTACCGTTGTGGGGTTTATGCCCCATCACAATAACATAAGTCTATTTTAGACAAACATTAACTGTGATTCATTGTTACTGGATTTTAGTAATAGAGGCTGTAACTACATGATTGGAATTTTACATAATTCCATTAAAATGGTATTGTGCATTCATTTTGGAATTGTGACATTGCTACATGTGTTCTGATGCTGCATAGTTTCCTGTAAATGGACACTTAACTCTAGAATTTTTTGCACAGCTTTGGGAATATGATGAGCAAGGAGAAGAGAGAGTCTGTCAGTAAAGAGGACCTGGCAAGAGCGACTTTAATAACCATCACCAATAACATTGGCTCCATAGCACGGATGTGTGCACTTAATGAGGTATTAAGAAATATGGAAAACAGCATATAACCTCTTTTATTTATTTTACTTTTTTTCTGAAACACATTTAAATCAGTCACTCCAGTGTGCTACCTGTCTGCAGTATCTTGTTTTCAATTCTTTAGAAACACCTTCATGCATACTTGTCCAGATGCTCCAGTTCAGATTGTAACCTTAGATTTCCCTTCCTCACCTGCCCATATGGTCCAGTCAAATAGTAGCTCTATAATTCAAAAGATTGTAAAAAATATAATAATAATAACATGATGTGTTGTCATTTATTGATCCAGTCAATTTCCCTTATTATTCAGGAGGTAAATTGCTTTTCTGGGAGAGTTGAGGGAACTGTGGAACAGCAATGTGTTTTAGTCTCCTGGAACTGCAGGTAGAAAGTGATAAGCAATATGCTGTTTCTTCTCAGGCACAAAATTATTGTATCTTGTCACTGCTAAGAATCCAAACTAAGTGCATCAATGAAAAGAGAACTATGCCTGCTGAAAGAGGACCTTCTGTATGTCATTTGTTCTAGTTACTCTTGGATTTTTAAGCTAACACAATGCTCATGGGCCTTAGTGGGGTTCTCTCTCTGAGCTCTGTGCTTTCAGCTTCTTTACAGTGCTGCCTTGTTGCATTCATGTCAAGCAGCATTGTACAGGGCTATGAAAGAACTGAGACCTGTTCTTCACTTTATTTTGGGGCTTTTTGAACAGGATTGAGTCCATCAGGTCGAAGCATACGTCTAATTTTCATAGTTCTTATCAGCATACAGTTAGTATTCTGCACTAGTGCAAGGGCAATAAATGTACAAGGCACTATCTAAAATGGCAGGCACAAACCGTCCTGCCCATGATATGTTCGTCGTGTCCGTGTCTTCTCCCCCGTCCCCATTCCTGCATGAATCTAATGAAGACAAGGCACTGAACAATTCAGGTACAGGAAGATATGGTGAACTCATTGGTGTGGAGAACAGGAGAACACGATGTGAAGGTCTTGCATGCTGGGGTACAATCCACACCAGTGAGGAGCTGTCATTGCTTCCCCTGTAATCTAGGTGTCTCACAATGCTTTACTGCTGCAGCTTCCACCTTGGGCCACTCACAAACAGCCTAACAGCATGCAGGTTACGCCCTGAGTGTGTCTGTATAGCTCTGACCCCAGCAGCCTGTCAGCAATACACGAGCCACACTCTGACGTCCAGCAGCCTTGGTTACTATTTGCAGGGTGACCACAACACACTCCCAGTCCCAAATTTTTCCTGAAAGCATTTGTTCTGCCCTCTCCTGGACAGTTCAGCTATCATAGTTTCATTACCCCTGTGAGGGGTCAATATCCAGCAGACTACTATAAATGGTGTTACCAAATAGCTCAGTTTAAACACAACACTTGATTATCTTTAGTTTCTTTAACTACAAAGAGAGAGATTTTAAATGAGTACAAGTTTGAGGTCTTAAAGTCAGAAATGATTGAGAGAAATAAAACACTTTCTAGTAACTATGACTTAACAAACTAGACTTGGTTCAACGTAAAATCCTTACCACATGTTCCCAACAACAGGGCTAACCAATTTCACAGGTCAGAACCCTTCCCAAAGTCCAAAGGCTTGTTCTTTTGTCTCTTAGATGAAAGACAGAGAGAGAAATCGTGGGGTGATTTTGCCCCTCACTCTTATAATCAAGTTACTCTTGGAAGTGCATTTTCCTGAGGTTACCTCTAGTTGAAGTTCTTCCCACTGTGAGGATGGAGAGTGTTCTGATGAAAAAAGTTCCATGTTATTGGTTAAAATGCAGCTAGATCTGTTCCTGCCCCTCTCCGTTGCCAAAGAATGGCTACTTGACTTGTGATAGTCAGTCAGCTTTGACACCTGGCTAGAGGCGTCAGCTTGTCCTTTGTCTTTGAGAAACAGGTTTACCCCCTTCCCAGAGTTGTCTGGTAAACACATTTCAGTCATAATTTCAGTTTTATGTTAATAACTTTACATATAATGTTGCGACACACATATCACCATGATATTCTTGACCAGTGAGTTATTAGTTTTCAAATGATACCTCACAAAGCATATTTTGTATAAAGATTATTACAATGGTATGTAGGGGTGCATTCTGTCACAAAAGAATGCATGGAAGAACAGGTTTGAAGGACCAGAGATGGTGCTCAATCATGAAGCTTCTGTCAGTTTGGAACCTTAAAATTCTATATTGATTGAAGGACCAAGAAGCTGCAGAGCTCCCTGAACCGAGTAGGGAAAACATCTTCTTTTCAAGAGTATAGTTATTAAAACGTGGATGGAGATTGTTTAAACCCAAAATGTCACTTTGCAGAATCAGTGATGATGTATCCATTTCACTGTATAAAGTCACTTAAACATTTGGATTGTTCTGATTATTGGTTTCTTGATCTTCATTCTGGTACTGGGTGTGGAGGAAACATGCTCTGCACTTTTAGTTTGTGGGACAAAAGGCAGTGTAGGAGGAAGAGTGCCCTTCAGTGTTCAACAGCATCCCTCTAGTCCAGGGGTTCTCAAACTTTGGCCAACAGAGGACCCCCATTTTGATTTAATTTTTTTCAGGGACCCCCAAGCCTCCCTGCTCAGCCCTTGCCCTGCCCCTTCCCTGGGGCCGTGCCCCTGTCCCATGCCTTCTCCAAGGCCCTGCCCCATGCTCTCTTCATCCTCCATCGCTACCTCTCCCCCACTTTCACTCACTTTTGCCAGGCTGGGGCAGGGGATTGGGGTGAAGGAGGGGGTGCAGGCTCTGGGAGGGAGTTTGGGTGCGGACTTTGGGCTGGGGCAGGGGGTTGCAGGAGGGGGTGAGGCGTGTGGTGCTTACCTCAGGATGCTCCCGAAAGCAACCGGCACATCCTTCTGTCTGCATCTCCTAGGTGGAGGGCCGGGGGTCTCTGTGTGCTGTCCCTGTCCACAAACACCACCCCTGCAGCTCCTATTGGCTTTAGTTCCCAGCCTATGGTATCTGTGGAGTCAGCTGGGTGGGGACAATGCATGGGGACCCCTCGGCCCCTTGCCCCAGGGGCTGCAGCGATGTGTCTGCCACTTCCAGGAGCAGCGGGGAGCCAGCGTGCTGGAGGCACACCTGAAAGGGAGGGAGAGGAGTTTCTCAGCGGGGCCCGCAGACCCCAGTTTCAGATATGTTGCTCTAGCCAGCTGAAGGACTGGTATTGTTATTCCACAAGGGGTTCGTTTCAGACTTGTTAGCCAGAAAACTTATGGCCGCGTCTAGAGAGTGAGTATAAAGGGGTGTGAAAGGGATTGTGGGAAAGAACCTACCCTGAAGTAACCTGGATGCTGTGCTTTTAACATAAACTTTATCAACACCCTTTATATTTGGATGTATTTTTGAGATCCTATTTGACACTTTTCAGCTATCACTATTCATCCTCTTCCCTTCAATGCAGCCTCTGTCTCCTCTCTTCCAGTATCTTGAACATCTCAACATGCCTCTTGATTTCATCCCACTCTAGTTCCTCCTGTTCCAGCACACTGCTGCAAGACCCCAGTCTGCTTGATACTTCATTCTTTCTCAGTTGTCAGTTGTCATTCTGTTCTGTTGGATCTGATTGGCTTTTTCCTAATGAGGATCTAAATACAGAAAGCTGCAAGTGCATCACGAGTCTTATCTCAGCCCTAGACACCCCTCCCCTCACTCAAGACAACCACTCTCCATCTAACCGTCCTTTCTTGCATATCTGCTCTCTCCCTTGGTATGAACAAAGAAATGAAGAGCATGGATATTTGGTGTGCTGTGGAGTTCAGTAGTCAGACTTTACTCAGTTTAACAAATACTGGCAACTTCAACTTGGCTCTTAGCTGAGTTTTACTGCTCTCAGTCAGAAGCCATGTTTGAAAACCTTCATGTATTCTCATAATTAAATGTGAGAAGTGTAATATATGAATTCTCCTTCACTCTGATAGCCTTTTCATTGTTGTGAAGATGAAATGGAATTCAACTTAAAGGTTCACATATTTTTTTTTGTTTGTTTGCAGAACATTAATCGGGTGGTTTTTGTTGGCAATTTCTTGCGGATCAATACAATCTCAATGAGGCTTCTAGCATATGCTTTGGATTATTGGTCCAAAGGGCAGTTGAAAGCACTTTTCTTGGAACATGAGGTGAAGTTACTGTTTAAATCCATTTTACCTTGCCAAAACTGAAGACATTTTTATTTAAAATTATCTGATTATAACATAGCAATGTTGACTTTCTTGGCATTGGCAACATATGTTTTGCAGCCAGTTCTGTGCATTTGTTACTATAGCCACAGTTATTGCAGAACTTCCAGTTCTAGAACATTATCCATGTGTTGCTTCCGAAGTTAAAAATGCAAACTTTGTCTACTTTATTGCTAACTTTGTAGTAGCTTGCCAACTTCTACTTCTACTTCTGAAAACTTTTCACCTGCATATCTAACTATGTAATTAAAAAAAAATTGTTTCCTTTTATAAACAGTATAACTAGGAGTTGTAGTAACTTTACATAGAGTACTTGGGAATAGTTTTCTTCTGTTTTCTTTTATAACCAGTATTTTGAAATTGTACTAATATTTTTAATATTCCTGTCCCAGTATTCATGTCAAACATATTTAAACCTTGAATCTGTTTAACAGAAACTCTTGTCTTTTGCTTTTATAGGGTTATTTTGGAGCAGTTGGTGCTTTTCTGGAGCTTTTGAATTCAGCCTGAGTCATTACCGATTCTGCACATTGGACATAAGTTGCAGGAGCTTCTACTCTATTGGAACGCCCACATTTATTTAGCTTTTTTTTAAAGCGTCTGTTAAGTGACTATTACAGCAATTGAACATGACCTAATCATTGCGGAAGAGGAAAGGACAAATGAATTTTTTGTAAACAGCTAAAATTAATCCTGAGTCTTTAATGTAGATTAGTTAAGAAGAAGAAATATATATATTCTGAGCAGCAGTTTTTATTTATAATCTGCTATACATGTTGAGATAGTGTGGGAAAGTGTGAGATGGGGATAGTTTAATGTGAGACTTATACTATCCTGTTCTCAAAAGACTTCTTTTTAAAATGCCAAGTGTCTACATTGTTAACTATTTTATATTTCACTTGCAATGTTTGTATATATGGGATTGAAGGACTTTAAGTATTTGTGATAGTATTGAATAGTGTATTGTTTATATATGAAAATTATCAAAACAGAATCCAGAAAGATAAAAACTAACCTTTGTCCAGAAGTCCTTGGTTTTTGCCCTCTTCTGAACACTATAGTGGCCTGTAAAAACTTCATCCTACAATTAGTAATGGCTTATTTTCTTGCAAGACAGTCACTGTGCATATACACTGTTAGAGAAACAAGAAGTAAGGATTAAATGTTTTCTGGGTCTTGCTTTCTGTAAAACTGCGTAGCAACTTCCTGTCATCACCCCGGTGACTCCTTATAAACTGACCAGAAGCTCCTCTGGATGTGAGGGTCAAACTCTTATAAAGTTGTCTTAGCAACTTGCAGCAGTTATTTCATTTGAAACCCACTAAGAGTAAATTTAAGAATATTTAGAACTGATGTGTGTTTTTTTTTTGTTTTTTTTTTAAGAATTGTATGTAACTGTACCAAAAATGATGATGATGCTATTCCTGATATACTCAGGCTGTTCTATATAACTTAATATTCTGTAGATGTTTGTTGTTAGCTAGTTACTAAACATAATCCAGATTCAGGAGAAAAATCAATCTTTCCACATCAGCATTAGACAGACACTCTTTCTCTCTCCCTTCCGGGTGTGCGCATTCCTGCAGAACCCAAACACTTCATTGCCACAGTTTCAGATTCTCGAAGACATTGACCTTTCAAGATGTTAAACTAGAAGATGTTGTGTGAGAGAACATTCCTTCCAAGCACAATAGGTTAAGCAACATTGGCAGTAGGTTACCCTTAAAAGAGCTATGTTTGAAACAAGCATGTTGCTCATAAACCAGCCTTTTGTCTGGAGTAATTGTCAGATTCCAGGTTCCCTCATGTCCTTGGATCTATAGTCTTGGGCTACTAATCTGAACAAAATGTCCACTGGGAGGGTATAAATGCTCTCCCTCTTCTATGGGTGATACTAGATATTTCAGTATAATTTGACTGCAGGGGGTTGGAAGCAGTTGCTCCTTAAAAGCATGCATCCAACAAAGTGGGTATTCACCCACGAAAGCTCAGGCTCCAATATGTCTGTTAGTCTATAAGGTTCTACAGGATTCTTTGCTGCCCTTAAAAGCTACTGCATCTTAACTAGTTAACTGATGTTAACTAGTGTTGCTGCTGCAGAGAGTTTTCTGGAAAATGGTAATATGGCTTTTCTGCTGAATAGCTCAACTAGATGTGGAAACCCGGTTCACAGCAGGAAGATTGAATACAGGGATAGATTCTCGGCTAATGTAAATTGTCATAGCTCCACTTGATTTCAGTTTACACCAGATGGGGAATCTGCGCCAGAGTCTTTAAATCACTTGTCCTTTTTAGGATTTAGTAGATTAATGCATCGACCTCTTTATATTTGGGTTCATATTTGCAGTGGATCTCAAATGAAAGCTCTTTGGTCTTATATAGGCCCTAGTGGATATTTTTTTGATCACAGCATTAAAAAAACCGCACAAGTCTGATAGTTTGACATGATTAGTAATCCAGAGTTGAAATAGTTCAGAATTAAGGTGTAGTAGCAGAGCTGTGGGATGGGAAGGAGTTGTTTTAGGGCTTGATCCTGCAATCTGCAGACATCACCTGCAAGGTACTGTGTGCCCCTTTAACTCCCACTGCAATCTATTAGAGCTGAGTGCTCACAGGAGGTGCTCTTCACCTTGCAGGATTGGTCCTACAGTGTGTCTGTACTACGAGCTTGAGATGAGAAATAACTGGGAATTGAGAGTGCCTCGGTTTTTCACAAGATCGGGTCATTTGTTTTATTTGCTAGAGGCAGTGCTGTTAGCTACATTGCTGTATGAAGCACTAAATGCCACCAGGTTTTTAGAACTTATTCAAGAAATTCCAGCCTCAGCAATCCAGTTGCAGACAAATTGATGATCTAACATCGGAAGAGAGAATCTGGAACCTCTAAACCTCTTCAGCTATATTGGTACATGTGAAGGACTGTACCATTCAAGAGATTCAGCTGCTAGTTCTCCACTGTACACCAGAGTCCTTTTCACCTTTTCTGCAAAGGAGGCAGTCTTCCCAGATAAGTCGAAAAATAAGTAACTTCTTAGAAAAATTGCATTAGCTTTTTAAACGTAATATTGCTAACTTAGATCATGCAGGGTCTGCATTCAAAATTTGAATTAAGCTACTTTTTGAGGTGCGTGTTTGAGGAGACCATATTTCATGACTAGGATCTTGGATTTGTACTTTATCATGATATCCCACTAAATATATGATAATACCAGATTGTTTTAGAAATGTCAGACTTCCTGAAATACCTAGTTCCAGATGTAGTAGAACTTAAGATTGTAAGCTCCTTGGGGCAAGGCCATTTTCTATGCTATGTTCTGTATAATGCTCAGCAAATTTTTGATACTCAGTGAATTTAGACAACTTCTGCAACTTGCTTGGTCACACAACCTTAACTGGAATTTCAGTCCTTGCTTTATCTTTGATCTAGAATCCACATGAAATTCTTATTGCCTTTATCTGTTAGGTTGAAGTCTACCCCTGTGCAGACCCTTTTTACCATTGAACCCCTTATTTTGAGGTGTAAGATGCAGTGAGCGATTGTGGGCCCTCTGTGCATTGCTGAATGTGAGATTTGAATGATGCAAAGGGTGTCATTTGGAATCCCAGTGCAGAGGTGAATTCATACACTTAGTGTTTTAGCAGCAGGAACAAAGGACCCACACTGGACCTCTCAGAGATTAACATAAATAAATGCTGGTTACAGGAAAGCGGCTTATCTTTCTATAGCAATAACTTGGAGCATGGTGGAGGGAAGAGAAATGTACATAAACTCTGCAGTAAGCTATCTGTTCTAAAACCAAGTCATGTACCATGTTGCAGCTGTGCACATGCCAGACCTTGGAACTGAAACTGGAGTAAATAAGCAAGCCATCTAATATCTTGGGATTTCCCCTTTCTTGGCTGCTTTTCCCCCATTCACTCCTCTTACATGTATATGTAAGATGTCATTTTTTGAGGGGGAAGGGAAGTGGTGGGGGGGGGGGGGGTTAAAAATGGAGCCTGAAGTTGTGGTTTGTGATGTTTTTGCTTAAACACGGAACTCACCTATGTTTTTTTTTGTTTGTTTATTTGTTAAAACTTTTTTAAATTTTTCTTTGGATAAAATATACTTATTTGTATATACTCGACTTTCTTTCTTCTCTTGCCTATTTAAAGTGTCTCATCCTGCTCAACAAATGAACCAATCTGAATAATTATCTAGACCGGGGTGGCCAATCTGTGGCTCCGGAGCCACATGTGGCTCTTCAGAAGTTTAATATGCGGCTCCTTGTATAGGCACCGACTCCGGGACTGGAGCTACAGGTGCCAACTTTCCAATGTGCTGGGGGGGTGCTCACTGCTCAACCCCTGGTTCTGCCACACACCCTGCCCCCATTGCACTCCTTCCTGTCCGCTCCCCTGAGCTTGCAGTGCCCTCACTCCTCATCCGAGCCTCCTCCATGCCACAGGAGGTGCGGGGAGTGAGGGGGAGGTGCTGTTTGGCTGGGCTGCCGGTGGGTGGGAGGCGCTAGGAGTGGGAGGGGCTGATGGGGGGCTGCTGACATATTACTGTGGCTCTTTGGAAATGTACATTGGTAAATTCTGGCTCCTCAGGCTCAGGTTGGCCACCCCTGACCTAGAGTACTGGGATGAGATGGGCAGGTCTGACCTACTGAAAAGTTTTCTCCACATTTAACTGTATTTTAACAAAGCTTTTTCTTTTTATGGGATCGACTGTCATTAAACCCTTTTAACCAGGGCTTTGGAGCTGTGCTCCAGCTCCAGTCAAAAACCTGCCGCTCCACTGCTCCAGAGGTGCTCCAGGCTCTGCTCCAAAGCCCTGCTTTTAACTAAACACATAGTGAACATCATGCATCCGACGAAGTGGGTATTCACCCACAAAACCTCATGCACCAATACGTCTGTTAGTATATAAGGTGCCACAGGACTCTTTGCTGCACATACATTTTCATCATAATTGCAAATTAGCTATATTTGAAAGCAGGATACCTGGAAGAAAAGAATCCTATATTTACCCACTCCTTGTATTGAGAAGAGATTCCAGACAGTAGCTTCCTCAGTCTGAGTCATTGCTTTTAAAAATATATTCAAGGCAAATGACGTTGGCAACATCTACAAAAGGCAAGGCATAGAAAGAAGTTTTTTGTTATAGATCATGCATTCTATTTCTGTCTTGGTGTGGGAGGTTTTAAAGCAGGGACCTCGCTAAGTGTTGAGATAAATACAAACTAAAATATTAAGTTTAAATAAAATGCAAAGGCTAGTGTTGTTTATCCCTTTTCACCATTTCTTGATAAAACAATGCCTCTTTATCTTTATTGTCATGGAGAAGCACTGATTGCTGAGATAACACAGCTGCTCTAATTCTGCTTCCAGCATTCCTAGTTAATTGGTTTGGGGGAATATTTAAAGCACTGGCTTCCTTAAAATGATAAGGCACCAATTCAGCAAAGCTCTTAAGCATTGTGATTAAGTCCCATTGAATTTAGTGGGTCCTGATGTACTAGGGTGTTTTGTTGAATGGAGATGGACTTAAGCATGTGCTTTGCTGAATCTTGTTCTAACTCTGTACTTGATTTTAAATCCCTATGTATTTTGTACTACTTTAATGCTTTTTATTCAATGATATCAAAATATTTTGCAAACAGTAAGTGGCTCACAACCCCTTGGGGGCCAATAATATTGGGTGTCTTTCTAAAAGATATGTGAGCTTGGTGCAGGACTCACTTGGTGAAATTCTGTGATCTGTGTTGTGCAGGCAACAGACTGGGTAAGTATAAATGTTCCACTTTGTCCTTAAAATGTATGAAGGGTATTGTAGCCTCTGGAGGGGAACCAAAACATCTCTTTAAGATGGGAAATGAAAAATATTCTACCAAATGGAAACTGCAGAAGTAATATAGCTAGCCAGACAGTAACTGCTTGTAGTTGGCCAGGTTATGAGGTTTAATGCCCTCTACTATTTCATTGGAGTGCTGAATGATCTGTAATGTCAGGACTTTCATTTTCCCCTTATCTGAAAGCCATGGCCCCCAAGCAGTACAGTATCCACCATTGCCACTCTGTAAAGGAAATACTCCCTTTTATCACATTAATTTTACTTTTTGGTCTCAGGCAGCCTAGTTAGTGACTCTTAGCTTTTGAGACCTCAGAGCATCTTAGCTCAATCCTTGAAACAGAGATTCTGCTTGGTAGGAATGGTCTGTTTCTTTAGGATGCCAAAGGACTTCCCGTCTTACTGCTTGCTTCTTATTTTTGTATTTTCTCCTGCCTACTAATTTGATAACTTTCCACCAGGTGTGATGTCAAAACTTAATAATTCCTATACCTCAAACACCTGTTCCTTTGCAGCCATGAGATGATTTTTGTAAAACTAAACTCCTTTGGCTTCAAATATAATAAATATTCTTTTATGGCATTCTTGGGGGGCGGGGAAAGGAAATAGCATAATAAGTGAAATAATTCTCAGCTGCTTTTAAGTCTATAAACAAAAACCTTTTATCCTTGAGTTTGATGCAAATAATAGGGACTGAATTTATGTTGCAGTTGGTTTTTAGTATATAGCATATAAAATTTCCATGAGCACTGATTGCTCAGGAGAGTGGCTAATTTAAGAGACCTTGTAGATGGTAGTGTTGGGTGTGTGTGTGTGTGTATATGTGTGTGTGTGTATATGTGTGTGTGTGTGTGTATATATATATATATGTATGTGTATGTATATATATATATATATATATATATATATATATATATAATGTTTGGTAAAGTTGCCAAATCCCCTTTTTGCTTTTATTTTTTCCATTGTGAATGTTCAGTCTTTGAATTTTATCCGTTTTGGCTTTGAGTACTGAGCCCAGCGCTGTTTTAAATTGCTGAGAACAAACATCATATACAGATTAATATTTTGTCTTGGGAACAGTATGTCGTTCTCTCAGTTCATTTGCAGAAATGCCACTAGTTCCAAGTAAAATAGTATGTACTAGATTCAACTGCGCTTGACACCACTGTAAACCCAGAGTAAATCCAGACTGCTCTGGATTTACACTGGTGTCTCTAAACTCAGAATATGGCTGTGCATTTCTATTCTATTCTTGGCTCAGTTGTTCAGCCATATGTGAGAGAAGCAGCCAAAAACACAGTACAAATGGTTGATTTAGAGACATGGCTTGACTCTAAATTATTTTCCTTTTTTGATGCTGACTCCTTGAAGCATGTCAGATTTTTAAGCAACCCTTCTGGGTTGCCCTTAATCTCAGTGAGTGGGAAGTAGACGTCCTGACGGAAGAAATTTGGTATCTGTAACTAATGAAAGTAGGTCAAGAAGAGCTTTGTGTTTAAATATACAATTCAGTTCTCTCAAATGCACATTATCCATTTTGGTCATCTTATTTGGAAAATAATTGTTTTGCAGATACTGTCAGTCACAAGATAGTTATTGGAGATATGTAACTAGCATCTCATGATAGAGAAGAGACAGGACTTGGTTGTAATGAATATAAAGAGGAGCTTTTGAGGAGGCTTCTGGGCGCAAACCGTGTAGTTTTCTTTAGCTTCTTGGATAATGTAACCTGTGCTGTCTAGTATCTCCACACAAACTATCTCCTTGTAGTCCTGGACTAGGGATTATGCTATAGTAACCAAGTCCAGATCTTACCAGGATGGATGCTGTCGGAATAGTTCTCATGATTTGTATGCTATTCCACTCCAAGTGTAACTTAAATATAATGGGAGCCACTGAGCTGTAGACATCCTGAGAGCTGTTTTAACATAGTATTATGGGGGGGGAGAAATGATCAGGTTCTAACCTGGTCATCTTGCAGTAAGGCCTGGGTTTAAATGGGCCTAATCACTAGAGGGAGTTCCTGCCAGAGTGGTTATGCTGAAGATTGCACTGCTGAACTCTGCTGCATCTAGCCTGTGGATAGACAGATCTGCAGTGAGAGAGAGAGAACTGTTTTATGATACACCTCCACCCCGATATAACGCTGTCCTTGGGAGCCAAAAAATCTTACTGTGTTATAGGTGAAACCATATTATATCGAACTTGCTTTGATCCGCTGGAGTGCTCAGCCCCGCCCCCGCCCCGGAGCACTGCTTTACCGCTTTATATCCGAATTCGTGTTTATATCGGGTGGCGTTACATTGGGGTAGAGGTGTACATTCAATTTTTGCCACTCATTATTTAAGATAAGGGATATGTGTAGAAAATTCTATCAAAACTATGACCTTGATCTTACTGGTGCTGAAGTCCCGCTGCTCCCATTGCCTTCAAGGGGAATTGCTGGTGCTCCAGACCAGGCAAAGTATTACTTGATGCTTTGACCCAGCTCGGTTGGTGTATTGGCCCTGTGGTCTTCAAGATACTTGCCTAGGTGTTGAGTATCCCAGGTGGAGCGTGGCCAGAAAAGACCATTGTGGTCATCTAGACATTCTGTGTAACACAAGCCCAAGCCCCGCCACCCCCCAGTAATTTCTAGAGCAGATCTTTTAGAAAAACACCTAATGTTGATTTAAAAATTGTCAGTGATGAAAATGACCATGACCCTTGACAAATTGTTCCAACAGTTTATTGCCTTCACTGTCAAAAAATTTACATTGAATCCAATCCAAATTTGAAGCATCAACTTCTAGCCATTGGATTGTGTAATAACTTTACTAGCCTGAAGAGCCCATTATTAATTGTTTGTTCCTCATGTAGATACTTAGACGGCAATGAAGCCACCCCTTAACCTTTCCTTTTAAAGATAAACAGATTGAGCTCCTGGAGTCTGTCGCTGTAAGGCATATTTTCTGATGTGCTAATAGTTCTTGTGGCTCTTCTCTGAATCTTCTCCAGTGTATCAACATCGTTCTTAAATTGTGAGTTTCAGAACTGGACACAGTATTCCATCAGTGGTCAGACAGATGCCAAATACAGAGGTAAAACTAGTCAAGATTCCCCTGTTTATGCATCCCAGGATCACATTAGCTCTTTTGACCACAGCCTCACACTACGAGTTCATATTCAGCTGATTATCCGCCATAACCCCCAGATCTTTCAGTCACTGCTTTCCAGGTGGGAATCCCCGGCTCTGTATGTATACCCTACAGTTCCTAGGTGCATATATTTACATTTACCTACGTTAAAACACACATTATTTGTTTGTGCTCACCTTACCAACAAATCCAAATCACGCTAAATCAGTGACCTGTACTTTTTTTTTTTTTTTAAACCACTTCCTCACTTTTTGCATCATCTGCACATTTTATCAGTGGTGATTTTTATAGAATCATAGCAGGTTAGAACTGGAAGGACTTCAGTAGGTCATCGAGTCCAGTCATTTGCACTCAAGGCAGGACTACGTAACACTAGACCATTCCTGACAGGTGTTTGTCTAACCTGTTCTTAAAAACCTCCAATTCTAGGTTATTGATAAAAAACGTTAAATAGTGTAGGGCCAAGAACTGGTCCCTTCAGGACCTCACTGGAAACAACTTGCTTGATGCCTATTCCCTGTCTACAATTATATTTTGAGACCTATCAGCTAGCTTTATATCCATTTAATGTGTGCCATGTTAATTTTGATCATTCTAGTTTTTAATCAAACTGCTGTGCAGTACCAAGTCAACCACTTTTCAGAAATCTAAGTACAGTAGAACACCGTTTATCCAGCCCTCGAGTATCTGTAGGGCCCTACCAAATTCACAGTCCATTTTGGTCAATTTCACGGTCATAGGATTTAAAAAATCATAAATTTCATGATTTCAGCTATTTAATTATGAAATTTCATATGTAATTGTAGAGGTCCTGGCCCAAAAAGGAAGGGATCTCAAGGTTATTGTGTGTGTGGGAGGGGGTTTGACGTATTGCTACCCTGGCTGCTGCTGGTGGCAGCGCTGCCTTCAGAGCTGGAGAGCAGTAGCTGCAGGCTGGGAACCCAGCTCTAAAGGCAGAGCCACCACCAGCAACAGCGTAGAAGTAAGGATGGCATGGTATGGTATTGCCACCTTAATTCTGCACTGCTGCCTGCAGAGCTGGGCCCTCCGTCAGCGGTCGCCAATCTCCGGCCGCCCAGCTCTGAAGGTAGCAGCGCAGAAGTAAGGGTGGAAATACCACGCCCCCCTTACAACTCCCTTTTGGGTCAGGAACCTCATTTGAGAAATGCTGGTCTCTTTCATAAAATCTGATAGTATAGGGTAAAAGTATACAAAAGACCAGATATCATGGTCCATGACATGTTTATCATGGTCATGAATTTGGCAGGGCCCTAATTACTTAGCTCTCTTTAATAACTGAACAACCAGTGCACAGAAGTCCAGAAGAAGGCAGTTTCTCCTGTGACTGCTAGATGGCACTGCAGCCTCACGCTTTCCCGTTATCTGGATAATCAGTATTTTTGATTATACATCTAGCCCTAATCCCAATTAGATCAGATAAATGGGGTTCTGCTATATATTATGTCAACAGTTTACAAATTTGTTTGACAAAGGTAATCATGGAAAAAAGATATCAAGCTAGTTGGACAGGATCTGTTTTTTTTCTCCCATAAACCCATGTTGATTTTCAGTAATTACATTACCCTCCTTTAATTCTTTATTACCTGAGTCCTGTATCAGCTATTCCATTATATTGCCCAGGATTGATGTCAGGCTGACAGGCCTATAATATAATTATAATTACTGTCCCATTTACCCTTTTTAAAGACTGGCACAACATTAGCTTTCTCCTAGTCTTCTGGAACTTCCCCAGTGCTCCAAGACTTAGGTCAGGTCTACCCTACAACCCAGATCGATGCTCTGAGATCAATCCACCAGCGGTCAGTTTAGCGGGTCTAGTGTAGACCCACCAGATTGACAGCAGATCGCTTTCCAGTCAATCCCTGAACTCTACCCCTGACAAGAAGAGTAAGGTAAGTCGACGGGAGAGTTTCTCCCATTGATCCCCTGTGGTGTAGACCCCATGGTAACTCGACCTAAGGTATGTCGACTTACCACGGTAGTGTAGCCATAGCCTTACTGAAAAGCAACATTAACTCTTGGGTGCAAGTTATCTGAACCTGCTGCTTTTTAAAATTATCTACTTTTAGTACTTTCAGGTTAACATCCTCCAGAGCTAGAAGAATGGAAAGTATTATCGCTATTTGATGAGACTAGCATCTGTTTTTTCCCCCTCCGGTTACAGAAGAGAAATATGTATTGAACACTTCTGCCTTTTCTGTATTATTGATCATTCTGCCATTTCCATCTAATAATGGACCAATACCATTGCTGTTTGCTAGGTACTGTACAAGCACAGACCACGGCGGAAGCACCTGAAATTGGGGAGCCATTTTTGAAAACCTGTGCTGAAGGCCCTGGAGGAGTCAGTGCTGACCACCCAGGAGTCCCAATTCTGCCCTCTGTTCCTGTTGCTAGCTACCATGGTTTCCTCTCTGTATGTGCAACGGTCAGCAGAGAGGCTGGGTGGGGGTATCATGCAGCGGAAGGGATTGTGCAGTAAAAAACTCAGGCCTGAATCGTGAGTGCTGGGTTATAGTCCCAGCCTTGCCAGGGAGCTGCTATACTCCCAACTCTCACTTTGTGTCTCTGTTTCCCCATCTGTAAAATAGAGATAATGACGCGCGGGGGCACAGTGCTCTCAGGCCCCTGGAGCAGAGGTGCTATAGCTATGCAGAGTACTGATAGTAGCCAAACACTTGTTCATCTAAACTTACATGTATTTGAAAACAAATATTTTTGGTATCGCTTCCTTTTTCACCCCACTTCCCACTTTTTCACCCCACTTTAGTTCCCTGTAATAACAGGGCTATTTGGAGTTGCAGGGAGATTGTCATTTAATTCTAATTACGATAAAGATGCTTTGCTCCTCAATAGCACCTTTAGCCTGAGGCTATCAGAGTGCTTTTCATCCCTGAGAGGGAGAGACAGGATATCTAGGAACCATAGCCAGCTGTGGGGTGAAACACAGCCAATGATCAGTAGAGTATAGAACCACGACAGAACAGGTTAGACAACACTGAAGACGTTTCTTGTATCCAAATGAAATTTCCAGAGGAATTTAGGCAGGTGCTGGGAAATGGCAAGAGTGGGAATTACTCCTGCGCAGTGGAGTGGTCGCCTTCTCCCTGAAATGAGTCAGGGCTGCCAAAAGGATTGCCCTTGAGTTGGGGCTGAGTCCTGGAGGGGGGTGACAACAATGGTCTTGGCTGAGCTTTTCTTTGGATTTGGAGGTTATAAATATGTGACATTTGATGGATGTTAAAGTGTATAAATCAACTCCAGTGCAGTCACTGCCCATGGATCCCTCTGCTTGTTCACCCCCTGCTCTGTTATGTGACTAAGATGCCACAGCCACTAGGGGGCAGTGTAGCACCATGCTAAACATCTTGCTGGGAACAGCTGAACAGCAGCAGCCTTGATGCTCAAGTAGATTCACTCTGTTGACAACAGCTCTGGGCCTTTGGGCCTCCTCCTGGAGGAGATGGGCCCTGCTCTTGGCTGAGATAAGTTTAAACCAAACTCCTCTACCCACCCCCAAAATCCAAAGCAGGCTCTACATTTTGTAAACGGCTTCTTATCTTCCTCCTGCAGTGACCTAGCCCTGGCTTTTCCCTGCTCCAGTTTGGGCAGGGGGAACTGATCACAGTTGCCACTTCTGTTGGGTCTGCAGGTTTATGCTCTGGCTTCCTCAGTTCCCCTTACTGTGAACTGGCAGCTGCATGTGCGTATTCAGAGCTGGCGCATTGTTCTGGCCTGACAACTCGGCAGGCTGATGCCCTCTAACCAGGGCACTGGTATAGCTCAGGCAGCAGCCAAGAAGCTTTGCCTTGTACTCTCACCCATGTAGCCTCTTCTCTGTTCCCCCTACCCCACCCCACCCCCCAGACAGTCTGTCCCTTTGCTGTTGCTTACCAGTGACCATTGTAATAGCTTTAGTGAAGGACTCCCATTCTGACAGGAACTGATCTGATACCCCCAACTCATTGTGCTTAGGGCAGCAAACCACCACTGAACATCAATGGTGGTGGGTCATTATACCGCCTCTTCCATCGCAGATCTTCCCTTCCCCGCTCTCACCTGCCTCTGTTCCCCCGGGGGCTGATGAACACTAAAATCAACTCTTTCCTGAGAACTTGGCCAAGCCTTGGTTCCAGCCTGTCTCAGGCAGCAGTGCCCATGAAGATGGGCTCAGTGAATGTCAGAAACAGGGCCCTTGCAGTGCAACCTCCTGGTAGCTGATGAGCCCCCAAGCTGGGCATACAGAAACTGCCAGGTGGAAGGGGTGGGTGTGTGACAGGGCATTCGAGCTGCTGGATGCGGAACAGCAGCAGACCGCACCCACCACACCAACATTGCCACCCTGATAACTAATCAGTGTGAGCTCAATGGGGGCTCAAGCTACGGGAAAGGAGAAGAGAATCAAGGTCCTGAGGCAGTGGTGGAGGCTGGAGTGTGGCTGGATCAGTAGCAGGACAGTCCAGGGCATCACAGCTCAGATTCCCACCCCCACTAAGTTACAGAGGGGAGACTGGGAAGGAGACAGGGGCAGCCTGGGATGGAAAAACGGAGGATGGGTTAGATGGGCAAAACCTTGTTGGAGTAGTTTCAGGTTTAGCCAAACCAAACCAAGGCTCCTGGTTACAGTTAACTCACTCCTGGGAGGGCAGCTGGGGTTGTGGGTTAGAGGAATGGCTCTAGCAGTGGCCCACCTCTGAATTGACTGGACAGTGATCAGATGCCATGGGGGCCAGGGACAGGACAGATCAGGGAGCAGAGGATCTAGTTCCCCTCTTGTTACTGGCTCATGGGAGGGGGCAGTGAGTCCCCTCTTGGGGGTTAAGGGCTGAGGCCAGCAATAAGTGCCTCCAGCTAGCTAGCTGCTATGATGTCTGGGCAGAACTGGAGCAGAAGCTGTTGTCGGTCCCCCATCCGGATCTGCCTGCTAATCATCCCCTTCCCCATTCTCCCCAAGGGCTCCTGTCCCTGTTCAGCCCAGGGCCGGCTCCAGGCACCAGCTAAGGAAGCGGGTGCTTGGAGTGGCCAATACCAAGGGGTGGCACGTCTGGGAATTCGGCAGGCTGGTCTCTCTCTCTTCCTCTTTGAGCCACTGCTGAAGAGAAAGAGAGGGAGTGAAGGACCCACGGCAGAACTGCTGCCTAAGAATGGAGCGGTGCACTTGAGCTGCTGCTGAAGTGCCTCTGATCAGCAGAAAACCTGAAGCCAGCCCTGGTTCAGCCTCCCTCTGGACCTGCCCAGCTTCTGGCTAAGCCTCTTCACAGCTCTTTGCCCTATTCTACAAAATGGCTGCCACTCCCCCCCTCCAGCCCCTGCCAGGGCTTCCCAAACTCCCCCATTCTCAGCCACCCCCCAACCTCTCTCCCCTTCATCCACTCCACCCCTGGGAAAGGCTTGCCCTCCATCACTAGGTGCTCAATTAGGAGCCTGAGTCTCATTGGGGGCTGGGTCACGTTTGAAATGGAGGCAGGCTCCTAAATCATGTCATCCTCGTAATGCTGAGCAGAGAAATGCCTTGATACCTTTAAAGCCTGGGTCTGGGTCTGGAAACCCATCAGCCAGGCAGTGGGTGGGCTCTGCTGAGTAGGTGGGTTTTCGGACACAACTGTGAGGACACGAGGGCGGCTTCAAATCAGAAACAAGCTCCCAGGATGCTGGGGGAGGAAAGAGAAAAGGATGGGAGGAAGAGAGACTGGAGTGCAGGTAGGGTGACCAGATGTCCCAATTTTATAGGGACAGTCCCAATATTTGAGGCTTTTTCTTATATAGAAGCCTATTATTCTCCCCCTCCCCATCCTGATCTGGTCACCCATGATGCAGGGGAGGATAGGGCAGGGATGGGGTGAGGAGAGCAGAGGGGCAGGGGTGAGGGGACAGGAAGACAGGGATAGAGTGAGGGAAGAGCAGCAGGATGGGTAGACAGACAGGCAGGGATAGGGGAGGGCAGACGGGCAGGGGCAGGGCCAGGGCTGAGGAGAACAGGGGTGGGGGAAGGACAGAGGGGTAGGGGCAGGTTTGAGGGGAGGACAGAGGAAGAAGGGTGAGGTGCCAGGAGGACAGGGACAAAGGTGGGGGCTAGCTGAGAGGAGAATGGGGCAGGGAGGGGGTGAGGGGTAGAGAGAGGGGCACATAGGAGCAGAGTTGTAAATGGACAAGGAGAAAACCAGAACTCAGGACATGGGCCTGTGAGGTGCTGAGCCCCCTAGAAGAGACAGGCAGAGGCCAGCTGCAGGGGGGCTGGTGCAGCAGGTGACACAGAGGCATAGAAACCAGCATGCAGCAAACGTACTTCACCTCCCTCTGCCCGAGTGAGCCATCCTGAGTCAGACAGACACTGTAAACAGTCACATGGCGCCCATCCAACACCTACAGGCTAGCAGGGCATATGGGGAGGGGCCTACGCCAGCATTACATGGGGCAGAGAAATGCTCCATCACCCCACAGCAGGTGTGTCCAGCATGAAGGCCTGAGCCATGCCACAGACTGGCCCTGGCTGGACACCCTTGTCAGGGAATGGGCAATGAGCGTGATTTGGCACCTGGGTCTTTATTGCTGGCAATGCAGTGTTGACAGACGATTATTGCTTATTAAAAAAAGGGGGAAATAAATCCACTTTGCCTTATGCTAGTGCATGAGGCTTTGGTTCCCAGCAAGTTAGTTGTGCTTCGGTTGCCATGGGGTGTGGTTGAAACACCTGCTGCCACCCCTTGGCTCAGCTTCTGGCTCTGGTTGCACGCACAGCCAGCAACACAAAAGCCTCATCTGCTGGAGCTGGGGGAAGAGAGTGGTGGCACTAAGGGGCTGAGCCCAGTTCCTGGGGAATTTCCCCTTCGTCCGTAATGACCATAGGTTTAAGGCTGAGAACATGATCCTATCACCTAGGCTAGCAGAATTCCCCACCTACCTCCCCATCCCCAGGTTGCATGTGACTGGAGCAGCAAAATCAATTTGATAAGATCTCTAATGACTGTCAAAGCGCTAACAGCCCAGGGCTGACAACGGCTAATTGGTCTGATCCCTTGTGTAGAGTGCTGAGCAGGCTTGGGTTGGGAAAGGCTGGACCCCAACCCAGAGAAGGCTGTGGGGTTCAGGCACCTGCAGTACTACACTTTGGAGGGGGATTGGACCTGGAGTTCTGGGGCGGGTGCCGCTCTCATAAATCTACTGTGTTTCATTTTCAGTGGTGGTGGCTCTGAGGAGGGAGCAGCACAGGGTAAAAACTGGAGGGGATCTGATTGGTTAAATGTCTGTTCAAGAGAATCAGAGCAATCATTTGTGTTGGCTGTTGAAGAATCATTAAGTGCCCTTGTGGGTTTCCATGAAGTGCAATTACATGACAAGGTAAAAATGGCCCAGACTTGCTCTAAAGATCTGTGCCGTGGGCTGGATTCTCGTCTCACTTACACCAGTGTAAATCAGGAGTTAACAGCATGGGGGTCAATGGAATTACACCAAGGTAAAACCAGTGTAAGTGAGAGCGGACTTAGGCTGTGCGCGCATTCAGAGACAGGGGCTGCTGACTTCACCACCAAGAGTAATTTTCTTACTCCTTTTGGGCCCACCAAGAAAGGCAGAAATAAAGGACTGCTCTGGTGTCATCTGGCTCTTCAGCAGAAATATTAACCTAGGCTCTTCACCATTAGTGGTGAGGCATGAGAAGGGGAGTACCCAGCTTGACTCTCAGTTCCAAGGCTGAGTTTGCAGGGTAAGCAGTTAGAGGATACATCTCTGGACTATCAATCAAGCAGGTTGGCTACAGGGACATCATGTGACACAGAAGCTCAGGCTGTCATTTTTACAGCCACATTTCAAAATGCTACAAAAGCCTCATTTTCCAGGCAAAGAAAGGACATTGCCTGGAGACACCACTGCCTCATCATCAGCTCCCAGCTGGCTCCGAGCACAGCTCTACCTCCTGCCTTTTTAAACTTCAGTGCAGCCTTGAAGCTAGAGGGAAGAGGCAATGCAGCTCACATTAAGCCCATGTGCAAGTTAATTAATGCTGTAGTTATTGGATTAAAATGTACAGCACCTTGCACAATGAGGCTCAGATTACCCAGAGGTGCTACTGTGATATAACTAATACTTTCAGTTGGATTTCGGGTTTAATATGGAGTGCAGTTCCTTTAAAACACACCGGGCTTCTTTTACAGCATTCTCCAGATGTAGACATGGAACCCCCAGCTCTATTAATTTCCCATTTCCTCTCCAGAGGCTCCAGGGTGGTATGTTATGCTGGGATGCAACCAGTTCCCACGGAGTGTGGCACAGCACCCATGGCCTCCATCCTAGCAAGGAAGATGGGGAGTGGCACTGTCCCAGCCTGACACATCCCATCACTTCTTGCTGCTAAAAAGATCTTTGCTCCAGTCCCCCTCTGTGCCAAGCACTTTCACTGATACGGTGCATGAGCGATGAATTGGGGGTTTATGGCCCAGAATCATAAAATCCAACTGCCATGGATCTCATGTGATTAACATCTGCTCCCAACCCCCATCCTTACCTGCTGGGAGCTCTGCCTCTCCTCCTCCTCTTGGCTTGGACAGCAGCTGTGTGTTGTGACTGTGATGAGATTTTAAAATTTGCCCTCTGAAGTGGGGCCTGGCTGCCTTCAAAGGAAGCTCCCCCTGCATCTTCTCAGGGGCCCAAGTGAGATACAGAGGCTACAACAGGGCATTGCAGGCCACACAGGCCTGGCTCTGTGTATCATCAGTGGGGAGTGGATAAGGTTAGGAAAGCCTGACATCGTTTCTTTGCGCAAGCCTCAGGTGGCTGGCTGGGCTTCCTGAGCCAGCAAGGAATGCAGTGCTGGTGAAAGGCATCAGCCCACTTGTCTTGGAGCCTGGAGTTGCCTGCCCACAGAACAGATACAGGCCAAGCAATGACAGCGCACACCTCTCCCACTGGTGTGCCTGGGTGGGCCACCTCTAGGTGTAAGACAGGCCAGGTGCCATTGTGAGCTAGGGAAGAAGGTACCAGAATTGGCACAACTACCTCAGGCCCTTGCAAGCTGGTCTGAGGCCAGCAACGAAACCATATGAGGGAACCTGCTCAGGGAGAAAGGGCACCTTAGCTGTGGAACTGTCTGCTGCAGGGGAATGGGACATGTCTAGGTCCCATCTTGTTTAGATCAGAATGCACAGACCACCTCAGAGAGGCACGGCAAGTGGTCCTTCCCCCCATTGGCATCTTCCAGAGATGGAAGCAGAGGATAGCTGTGCTAACAAGGTAGGGAGGGCCTGCAACTCCTCTCCTCATGCCAGTCACCATAGTGGCCACACAAACAAGCTGGGGCAGAATTTGCCAGCCTGCTTGTTAAGCAGCATTGCTCATGAGTTCACACTGGCTGCCTGGGGGTTTCCCACTGGAAATTAAAGGTGGCAGCTTTGATCTCGAAAGCCCTAAACAGCTTAGGAACTGCTAAGCCAGAAGCTGCCTCCCCCGCCTTCTCTAGGGGCAACGCAGCTGCTGTGGAGATGCTCCGTGCAGTCCAAGGGGTGCTAGTGCAGAGAGCAGGGTGAGGTGTTTGTTCACACTGAGCTGTGGACTGCTGTGGTTTGCATCAAATACATGCTTTTTCTCTAAACCTGCCTCCCCAGGAGAATTGCCTCTGGCTCCCTTGAGGTGTTAGAGTTTGTCTAATGCCCTGAAATAGGAGGGGTCAGGTCCCTTCCAGTTGTGACTGTTCTTATCATTAATAGCCTCCCCTAGAGACAGTGCTGTAAAAGCCTGTAGCATTGAAGAACAAGCCAAGTTTCTGCTGGTGGGTTTTGGAGTCATCCTTGTAGAATACTCTCTGGGCTAGTTTGGTTACTTTCTCTAGGATGGTTCAAAAAAGGAAAAAAAAGTTTCCTCTTTTCCCTTGCGTTCTCCAGCACCTCACCTGGGGGAGAGCCCAGGGGGCTGCTGCTTCCCCCATGAAAGCAATTGGCAACACACAGAAAGCATCTGAGCAGAACCCTTTGCTAGGCAGCAACTGCGGGTAGCTCTGGGGCCTGAATTCCTTCAGCGCCAAGAGCACCATGGAAAGTCCCTGGCAGACCAGAAGGGAAGCTCAGTAAGAAAACCCGTAGTTTCTTATGGGGGAAGGGCTGGTTTTTCTGTTTTAGTAACAGGCTTCTCCAGATTCACTTAACTGCAGCCATCAGTCAAGGGAGCAATTAAGCAATAAAACTCTACTTTCCACTACCAGCTGCGGAGGGGGTGGGGGAGAGAGAGAGCTGATTGCTCAGAGCCAGCCTGGAAGAATTCCAGTGGCGTGTGTTTTTGCCCCTGTGCTCCCCATGCAAGAGCAGCCCCCATCTGTGAAGCTGGGGAGGCGATTCAGACTCCTGTGGGCCCGATGGGGATCTGCACAGGGCAGCGGCAGAGTTCTAGTTGCTACGGCAGCTGACAATTCCCCTGGAAGGGAAAGTTTCATTTAAGCTACAAGGTTCCATTCTGCTCCCAGGAGACACTTTAGCATTGACTGGTTTTTGCACTGCCTGCTCTAGATGATCCCATTGCCATAGTATCCCAGCTCCTGGAACACAAGGAAACTACTTAGAACACAGCTCCTCAGCCTGAGGATTGTGACCTCCCAGCCTCCCGGGGATTGCAATTGAGTGTCAGAGCATCACAATTGCTCCAACCTACCCCCATACGGTTAAAGGGAAGGGGGAAATCCCCGCTAGATTGAAAAGCCCTGGTATGGAAAAACCAAGAACCCCCCTGAATTGGAAACAGTCACCACTACCCTGGGCAAAGAAAGTCTCTGCTCCACAGAGGGCAAATCTTTCAGTGGTGAGAATGTCACAGCTGCTGTTCCTCTATTTGGCATCAGAAACCCCCAGGGAAAGCTGTAGAACTGTTGAGGTTAGAGCAGTTGCAGTCTTAAGTAGCAACAACTTCTTCTGTACAGACAGGGATCTAGTCTGGTCTAGCCAAAAGGCCCCCCAATGGAGCCGGGGAAGAATACACAGTAACCCCTGAATTCCCCACCTAAATTCTTTGTTGTGCATGATTGGCTAAGCTCTATCTAGCTTGACAGGACACTGCATTTGGACAATGCAAGGTTGAATTGCCAATCCCAGGGTCTCCCAGGTTGATGGTGACCAGTTTCCTTTGGACAGGGAGTAGTTGCTAGCACAGAGGAAAGCTGAATAGTGTGAACTCTGGAAGTTTCTGCTGAACAACAGAACACTTTGTACAAGCCAGAAAAGTGCTGGTCTGGCTGGCTTGGCTGATGGGGAATTTCTCATTCAGCTAGAGTCAGCTTTGCCTACAGTACACGGAGGGCATAGGGAGAAGTGTAGTCAGCAGGGGGAGATATAGTTCGTTAATGCTAAGCATAAGCCTGGATCAGTTGTGTATGGAGGCAGCAGAACAAGTTTATGTAGATAACTTTATGTAGTGGGATGCCTAGGCCAATCTCGGGTTAGAAGTTAGTTAGGGCTTGATGTCCATTGGCCCTGAGCACACAGAGTTCCAAACTGAAGCGATCTGGAGCCATGGACACACTTGGACAATGCAGCCATAAGGCTTTCATATTCTGCTTGGGCTGTAGTGCAAGGGATGATAGGGAATCCAAGGCCTCAGTAACCTTAAGATGACCAGTTCTAATCTGACACAGAAGGTGGCACACACAGTACAGGGGACAGGGTGTTGGGCTCCATTCTGCCCAACTCACTGTGGGACCTCAGGTAAGTCACTTTTCTGCATTTCCATCAGAGTGGGATAATGGTGCTTACTTACTTTGAGATCTATGGGGGGAAAAGCCAGGAGAGAGCAAGTTTCTGCTGACTCAGTCTCACCATAGTGTCCTGGCCCAGACTGCCTCCAGCAATAGGTACTGTCCTTTTGTCTGCAATAGACTCAGCCAGGGTTACCCTGTGGGCGACATACATAAACCAGAGACAGGTGACCATGTGTGATTCAGTGAGATGGTGACGGAAGTGACTCCAACACAGCACGATTTCCAAAATCCGCATTTATTTACATTTCAAGTCAAATCACATGCAAATCCTCTTTTCCTTAACAATAGTGTGATTAGCAAAAAAGATGCATTAGAATTTTAAAATAGCAATTAAATATACAAAAATATAGCTTACAAAAAACAGCGAATGTTTTAAAAAATATTCTGCTGCAGAATTCTTAGTGTACAAACATGTCTATGAACCCAGAGGCATAAACATCTCAGGAGTCACACAGTATTTACAGAGAAGGAGAAAACACCCCCTCCCTCCATAACCCAAACCCTTGGTGGCCTAATCACAAGAACTATCGCTAGTATTTGACTGGTCAGGTACTGATGCTATCAAAATACACAGACTAATTGGTAATGGGAAACTTTACCCCCATTCTAAAAGGATTGGAAAGAACAGTCTACTCTGCCATTAGAAAAGCCTGTACAATGTAATACTGAATGACCCCTTTCTTGCACCCCTTCAATAGGGAGAGTAGTAAATACTGAAGCAAAAAAGAGAAACCCTTAAGAAAGAGCAGGGTTCAGGTAATATCCTGCCCCTCCCATTTACATCCAAAGTCATTTAGAGACTGATCAGTATATAGTTATCCCCAGAGACAGAGTTGGATTCTGATCTCACACTGGTATAAATCCACTGGTAGTCATGGAGTTACTCCAGTTTAACACTGGGGTGAGAGATCAGACAGGTCAGCCATCCACTGGCAAACAGCTCAATACTGGGGTCACCAAAAACAAGCCAGGGGAAAGTGAGCCTTCACCAACCATGTAGAGTTTTAGGAAGACACATCCAGGAGGACACAGAGCTATGCCCTGCAGCTCAATTTCCTCATCAAGACAATGAAATCTGATCAAGCTTCAGAATCCACCACTACAAATGCTCTGGACCAACGGGTCAGTGCAACCTGGTTTATGGCAACTAATTAACACTCCAGCCTTTTGCTTTGAACTACAAACAAGAGATTTTTCAAATGTTGACTACAAGTTGCTTAATTTTCTCCAATAAAGGCAAATAGTCAACTTTTGAAGGAAACATAAGACATAGGCACATGGTACAGTCTATACTTCCAAATACCTTCTTTGCCACAAGGTGTGGCTTTTACAGCGAGCAGTGTACGTTTTGTACAACAGCACGGGTTGGCACCAAGAACTGGCCATTCACAGAGATCCTGTCCACTCCACTATGGGGAATGGAGATTTGCATCAATAATGCAGTTGGGAGAGAAATAGCAAGCTAGTAGGGATTAGCCATGAGCAACTTGTCCTAGTTCAGCTATAAGAAACCAAGTGATTGCAAGTAGCCTGCTAAAATTAGTGGCCTATTCTCGCATAGAAATGTACACATGTACTTCCCATTAACTGGTGGTGGTTATGGTACATACTAGAAGAGAGAATACTGGTTAGGAAGTCTATATATGAAGGGACCAATCAATCAAGGGAGATACAATTGCATTTGCCATGAAGGCTTCTACTTTCATCCACTGGCTGAAGCGCTCTTAGGGTCCGATCTTGAGAGGTGCTAATCACACATAAATCCCATTGAAGTGAATGGGAGTTGTGGGCAGGTGGCCTGTCAAACAAATATTTTTGACTAATGAGACTGGGAGAGGGAAACTTACCAGACAGGAATGTGGTTCCTGTGAATATTTTAGCCTTATTCCACCCACAAGCCCAGGTCACTGTCTCGAAGCGCTGAGTTTGCAGGGATCTGTGCCACTTTGGGGCTAACCATCCAAATATTCTGGTCACCAGTTAATGTGAAACAAAGCACACATCTGCTCAAGAGCCTGAGTGCTATTCTGCAGAATCTAGTGCTGGGAAATGGAGAGAACACATTCTTATGCTCTGAGATGTGGGCGTAGCACCCCTGCTCCATACATTTGTGACAAGTACCGCTGACGTTTAAGACATTAAATGGCTCCCTTGAGGTAGTCAGTCAATTGCTCTAGAGATACCAAACAGATACTATACACAAGGTGGTGGTGTGCCGGTTAGAGAGACTATAGAGTGGAACTGACAAACTACCTTAACATCCCTCAGCACGGTGAACCTGAGTACGTCTGAGATGGCTCTAAAACTGACAGCAACAGGAGAAAGGTGGAGTCTCACTGTAACAACCCATTAAAAAAAATACACGTCACTCCACTGGCTCATTGAGAAGTGGACTGTGTGGATGTGACTGGGAGCTGAATATTCTGGTAAAGGCAAATGGAATAAACCCGGAGCCACACTATGTACTCGTTCAAACACACACAGAAGGATATCGCACAGCAGGCAAGTGCAGGGAATTCCTGTGGCCATTTGAGAGGACATTTCCTGGGGCACCAAATTCAAAGCAGCGTCTGCAAGAGGGTTTTAACTCTCCCCTCCTCCGGGTTTTATATTTGCAGTGCTGACGTTATTATATGTATTTGTATAGTTACCAGCCCCTACAGGATTTGGGGTCCAATCAGAGCATGGCTTCAAGTTTGCTTCTAACTTGATATGACGCAGAGAACCAGAAAAGTTAAGTTTTGTTTCAGAGAATTTAGTGAAACTAAAACTAATTATTAGAGATTGAAACTCTCAAGATTGAAGATCTCTGCCCAGGACAGCGGTCCTGCAAACAGCATCATGCAGTCACCTCCCTGTGCCTTTGTCCCTGCTTTGAAGAGACACCCCTAGGAATGAGAAGGAAGATGTGTCCCTGGCCCATTTCTCAGCCTTGCTGCTCTGATTCCCAATAAGGGTACCAAATGAGATGAAGTGTCTGGGAATGGAGAGACCAGATGCTAACAAAGGGAATGAGACTCCCAATTCGCAGGTCACTCAGCCGCCATCACGTGGCCATGACTTTTAGACACTGGTGACCTAGGCTAGATTCCTACCCAGGCATGAAGCTTTTTGCACTACCCTATTACCAAGTGAGCCATCAGAAAAAATCCTTAGTGCTGATCCTGCAAACTGTCCTTGCACAGAGCTCCAGTGACTTCTGGACAAGCTCTGAGCACGGAGAACCTGAAAGGATCAGGAGCTGTGTGAGGAAGCCCCATAGAATTCATACTAAATTCTAATCCAGGAATGGAGACACACAGACTCCAGAGTAGCACTGCACCCCACTCCTCCATAGACCAGCCTATGAGCCACTTTCATTTACTGTGAAGTGGAGACCAAAAGCCACAACTTTCTTCGTGAGCATCCTCAGTGGCCTAGATGTTCAGAGAAGGAATTCAGAGATTCTCAAGCAGAGGCACCTAGGAAGCAGTGCAGCCAGGGTGGCTGCTTTTCCAGGGCATAAGAATACAGGGACCACACATATTTATCCTCAATGAGATACAGCACTGTAGCCTGTGGTATTCATCACAGAAATAAAATGCAAACGTTATCAGCACAGCCAGGAGACAGCAGGGAAGACACTAAGCCAGCCCTGTCAATTTATATTCATAGTTCAAATCCAAATCTTTGTTCCATTCAGAATAGAATCCAAGATACCTAATTACCTAGGTAAGAGTCTCATACACATCACGTTCAGGACACAGATCCTTCTGAATGACTTAAAAAATGGCTGTGGCAAAAAAATAAGTGTACATAGAAAGGATAAATAGTGGTGGGCAGGATCAGGAAGGGGGCACGTATCACATGACAGACAATATGGATCAGATCCTGCTCCTAGTGAAGCCCCTGGCAAAAATTCTCCATTGACTTCAGTGGCAGCAGGAGGTTTTTTGTTCAGTCTGACCTAAATTATTGTGCAGGCACATTAGAAATGCATATATTAGGCTATATCAGAGAGACAAGTCATCAACCCTCTTTGCTGACATCCATCTATAGGCCAGTGTGCCTTGCCTGGCTCGGCCAGAGACAGAAACTCGACAGGCTGAGGCATGGTGGGATTTCGGTTTCATCCGCAAGAGGTGGTGGTGGTGCGGTTTTGCCATAGCTCTGCAAAGGGAACAAAGCTCAAAGGCACCTAACGTTGCTTTAATTAATACTGCCAACCGCTACCAGCTTTGGTGCTGATCGATGGAAGGGAAATAACAGCATCTGGCCCTTTTCTATTCTGGTTAAATTGGAAATTTGAAGTTCATGGTGGACAAAGTGGCTAATGGTAGATGTTCGCAACCCACCCTTCTTCCCACTGGTCGTTGAAAGCTCCTCTGTAAAACTGTTCAGTCATTCACAGCTGACGCAAATACCTGCACGCAGGCAAATCAGCAGAGTGACCTAGCCACAGATGGGCGGCTGGGTTAACATTCATGAACAAATACATGTGCCTTCCCCTCCCATCCGCTGTCACAATAGTCTGCAAACAACATGCAGGCTGCAATAGTCAAAGTCAGCGCAGAGTGTGCTCAGTATTCCCCCTCTGATGTCCCCTATCCTGATGCCACCGAGGTTAAGGAGAGTTTTTCCACTGAGATCAATGGCAGCAGGATTTGGCCCTTATAAAGCAATGTTTAGAAGACATAAGGACTCCTGGTAGTACATGAGATGTAAACTGGATTGGATGTCACAGCAACGGGAACAGATCAGGGGATATCAGGCTCCTGGAACACTGTTAAAGAACCAGAGGATCTGCCTTGAATGGGAGTAGCTGTGAGGCTGTCCTGGGACTGCATTACAGCAGATGCTAAGCACACAGGTGTGTACCTAGGAGGAGAACGGGCTGGCAAGCCAAGGCAGTAAGCAATGTGCACATTTACGTTATTTTAGACAATGGCTAGCTATGTACATTTAATGAGAATTTCTCTCTGGTCCACCTGCACCTGTGCTATTTATTATTGGTCTAGTTCAGGAATCTCAGTGTCAGTACTTTTGAATCACTCAGAAAGTGGAGCTAGAAATCAGAAACCTACCCTGCTTAAATATACTTCAGCCAAACACCAGGAGTACTCCTCAACCCCAAGAGACGCACGCACACAAACAGACCTTGTGCCCCACCGCTTAGTCCGATACACATCGATTTCAAGTGGGCCAAGGCACTCAAAAGGGCGACTTGAATAACTCGGCCCCCAGCAGAATGACATGGGTAGATCGATGGTACCTCTCGCTAATTCAGAGCCAAGAGAAAGAAACAAGATAGTCAAGGTTTATCATTGGCTCTGAAGTAAGAAGTAGCAACTCTGCTGAATTTAGTGGACTTGGCCTGTCTGCGCTCAGATTAAGTCAGCCCTTTGAGATTGTGATTGTGCAGACAGGAGAGTGAGGCTGTGTACTGCAACCAAGCTTCGCCAACTACACGAGAAGGGAAGGGAAATGTGCAAGCGCTGGGCCTTGGACTTAGACTTTTTAAAGGGGCTTTCCTAGTGCAGAGTCAAATACGGACACGTGTATGGCTGCAGTGTGGTTTGCAGTAAGTGCCTGGTATCCGACGCAAGCTTAATGACAGCACTTGGTAGGAAATCATCCCATCACTTCCCAGAACACTCGGGGGGCAACGGATGTTCTCAAGAGCAGATCCAACCTCACTGCTCCTCTAGGGTCACGTAAGGGTTGATTTTCAGAGATGAAGACTGGGGACCTATGGGTGCTCAGCACCTCTGAAACAATCAGGCCATATGTGCACAGAGTGATCCAGTTCCCTTACTGGACAGATCCAGCCCAATACCTGCAAACCTTTCCTGGAACTACGTCAGCCCAGAGCGCTGATGTGCTTGCACCGTCTTAGAGGCTGTTGGCAGACTGGTCTAGTGCTGTCCATGCTAATAGGACATTGTCAAAATGTAAACTTCGGAGTAATCCCACAACTTCAGCAAAATCTCTGCAAAGGAACAATGTAAAACCCTTGCTCATTTCTCCGGCCACTAGCAATTCAGTGTGAAGTAACCGCTGACTGGGTTTAGCCTTACGGAGACAGTTTTTAAAGGGGGTGTGAAGGTTGGTTTTGTTTTTTTAAGACGGGAAGATGTCCACTGGCTGCATAGGATCCGCCATTCAAGGTACCCAAGGGCCAGTGTCTTGAAAGACTTTGCTTTGTGAGTTCTCTTATTATACTTGTAACATTATCCCTCCTGCTCAGCACACCGTATAGTCAACTAGCCAGAAACAGGTACCAGGCCTACACGTGTAATATCGGCAACAGGGTCTGTCATAAAGTGCTCTCAAAAACCCAAACACTAGGCTTGTTGTTGCCTTTTGTCTTCTTCTTGCGCTGGTGGCATATTGCTTTGGTTGTTCTGAAGTCCAAGCATCTGGCCCCCTCTCCTAAAGTGCATCGTGGGAGCTCTTCATGAGACAAAGGGAATCCCGGTACATGCACCAAGGCTGTAAGCAACAGATTCAGAGATCTGTGATTCTCTGCAGAAGTCCATTGTTTTCATCTTTGCGATAGTTTTTGTGATGGAAGTGTCCTTTGCTTGGGAGAAGCTATACAATGTTCTCTGCCCCAGGCAGAGGTCCCTGGGGAGGCCCATGGTCCTGCTTATTATGGCGTTGTGCCAGCTGTAGGACAGGCATGTTGCAGAGCGGACACACTTTTCGCACCTCCAACCACTTAATGAGGCACCTGGGAACGAAGAAAAGAGGACAGAGTTAATTCACACTGAAACCGATTACCACCACTGAACACTGTACACTTCTATGGCCCCCTCATCCGAGCGCCTCCTCTCACTTGCCAAACATTGATTTGCTCGGCCTTTTGGAGGTAGAAATCATTATCTCCATGTTAAAGCTGTGGAAACAGAGCAAAGTTAAATGACCTATCCAAGTTCAAGTAGAGAGTCAGTGATAAAGGTGGAATCAAGACCCAGACTCCTAGCTTCCACACTCACCTGTCATTTTCATCCTATTAGGCACATTTCTACCTCCAGAGTTTTAGTTCATCTTAAAGTCCCTCTTTTCATTCATACATAGAAAGTCAATTTTATACAGTGAACATGCATTTTTATAATAGCAGGAAAATTGCTATGCCAGCTCTGTGCTGGAATTTAGAGATAATTTCACCCAAAGAATTTTAAAATTCCACACCCTCATCTTATGCAAATAAAAAAAACTGCACTTAAATGTGCCTGATTCTGCTGAACTGGGATGACTGTTAGAACACCATTATGAACTTCTGTGGTGACTCTCACTTCTCTGATGTCATCCAAGCAAACCCACATCTGGACAAAAGCCCCAAGGCCAGTCACATCTGGCATCCTCAACTCAAACTCTTGCCTTCAGCCGACCCCCAACACAGCTCTGAGCTCTTCAGTGGGTGCTCTGCACACAGCAGGTTCGCAGAATTAGGCCCAGAGGGTTGCTGTGTTAGCACAACTCTGCTGGTAGCAAACCCTCCTCAGAGCAAAATATCTGGCAGATTTGAACCCTGTCCCAGGAATTGGGCTCACATCAAAACTGCAGCATGGTAAGTACGACATGCTGGATGTCAGTTCTGCCCATCTCTGGCAGGTCGACAGGTGGAAGGTAAAGAACCAATGGCATTTTCTAAAGGGAGGAGGGGATAACTCCAGTTTCTTCACCAGTGTTCCCTCTCCCAGGGAAACAGACTCCAGCACCCGAAGTCTGCATTTGAGCTACTGCTAGGTCCCAAAGCTCTGCTCCTGCAAGGTGCAAAGCAACCTCAACTCCCACTGAAGCATAGGAGGTGCTCAGCACTTTGCAGGATTCGGTCCTAAACTATCAGTGTCTGGCTTTTTTCCTTGCCTTGCGCACAAGAGAGATGGACTATTCCAGATCCAGCTCCAGAAGCACATGCAGCTCTTCCCAACAGAGCGTATTACATCGCTGTCCAGAGCGTGTGGAACACCAGGATCTGAAGGCATGAACAGGTGCAATGCAGAACACCACAGACACGCACAGAGAGTACACAGAAGCCATCACAACTAGAATGATTCCTGGATCTGCAGATTTTTGAGGGAGTAAAGTCACAAAACCTAGGCCCATGTCCAGATCTGGGTCACTGAAAAACCAACTTTGCATGAGTGGGAAAGCAGTTTTCCACTGGCTGTTTAGGTTACATGCTTTGGGGGAGGGAGAAGTTATGCGTTCATACCATGGAACCACAGAGCAGTGACTTAGAGCAAATCTGTAAGGTACGCAGTATACCTGCCCTGTTGGCAGGAGAGAGCTCCAAAATAAAACCACCTCCACCAAGGGGCATTAGTTTTGTTGGGTGAGGGTGTCTCCTGCTGACCAAGTGCTGTTCACACTGGCGTTTTCCCTCAGTAAAAAACTTTTGTTTGTTAGGGGTGTGTTTTTTCCCCCACTCCTGACCAACAAAAGTTTTACCAATGAAAGTTCAGTGTAGACATAGTCTAACAGTTCCCTTATATAGCCAACAATTAGAGTCACCTGCTAGACAGCAAGCTGGGGGTGGGGAATGCGTGAGCTTTTACTGTGTGTTAGCTCAACTAAAATCCTGTTGCAGGGTGTGAAGTTCACAATTAAACTGGAAAGTTCCAGCTCAATAGGACTAGAGTGCCTGCTGGCCTCTCTCCAGCCAGGGCAGAGGGAGAGGTGACTGCAGTGGGATTTGGAGGCAGCCATGGCCCCTCCCTCTCCCACATCATATGCTATACAACAATGATACATAGCCTACAAATTAACAGAGCAACAGCATTCCAGGACAAGTCTTTACTTCATTTCTAGCCTTACTGCTATGACCTCACCCATTGCCACCCCGATCACTGTAAGCTTCCTCCTCCCCGGCCTCCCTGTATTCCACTCTCTCCACTCCAGCCTGTCAGAAAGGTTACTGGCTAGATTCTCTTCCTTTCAGGCCATTCTGATCACATCTCCCCTGCCACTCAAGTCCCTTCACCGCCTTCCCTCTCTCTTTACACATCCAGTTCCAGCGATTAATTCATCAGCCTCTGCATGCCCTCTATCTCACCTCCATCTCCTCAGACAGCCCTTGCGACTCCTCACCCGAGCTTACCTAGCATGCTCAGTTTCCATCCACCCACTCCACATGTCATGTTCCCCATGTGCTTTGAGAAGCCTTGTATACCCATTGCCAAATACCCCTGCTCCCTTCCAAACTCTCCTGTCCCAACCAGGCAAGCTAGTCCTGCTTTGTTCAGAGCATTGCACATTGCAGTGAACTGTGCTTTTAGAATGAAGGCCCACCCTGGGCAGGTTTAACGGTGCAACACACCCCTTAGAACCCTCGACTGCCAAACGCAAATGAATTTGTGACAAGACAAGTCTCTCTATTAAAGGAGAGGCTCGTGTGCAGACAACTTTTCCCACCAACTTTCAAGGCAACTGTGACTAGATTTCCACAGCTTCAGTAAACATGGCTCAACTTAATACAGTCAATGAGGCCTTATTAAAGAGGAGTAGCATTTGTTAATCCTTTAGAACACAGCACAGGCAGATGTATACAATATAACCCTTTGTAATTCAAAGGCCATCAATTACGTAGTGCTGCCAGTGTTTCCAAGAGACTTGCAAGGCTTTTGTAAACATAGCTTTGGTCTTTTGGTAGCTCAGCACTTACTTTCTGTGGAAGGCATGTTTACACGGACAGATTCCCAACTCGTCTTTGGGCTTGAATTCCTCCAAACAAACGGCACAGATCTGAAAGGTAAGAAAGCAGAGAGACAATGAATTAGTTGATGGAAAACTTTCTGAATACATACTCTGTAGGTAAGGTTAAGTCAATGGAAACATTCCCTGAGGAACCTCTCCACCAAACTGCTCGCTTGACTAACATGAGAGTTTTAAAGAACTCTGTCTCATCAGGGATGCAGGTTTGTCAAATGGTCTCACTATGACTCTGCCTTGAGACAGAACACACTTCAGTGAAAACGGGTTATGTTATTCACTTGTGAGCCTAACAAAAATATTGCAGTGGAAAAACATCCAGAGGCCAGAGTTACAGGCAGGGTTTACACTACACAGTTAGGTCAACATACGCTACCTTGCATCAACCTACCTTTGGAAGCATCTTCACTTAAATTTGGCTCCCACTGACATAAGTGCCTCCTCTCTATGCTGATTTCGTAACACCACCTCCCTAGTGGTGTAGAGTCATGCTACATGTAATTTGGACAATGCAATGCCAGTATAGAGACTGCGTAGCTTATGTTGACTGTTAAGGGCCTTCAGGAGCCATCCCACCATGTCCCACATTGACAATACAATTGATCCAAGTGTTCCTGGGGAGGATGTGCACCACCCACACAAGGAGCCCTGGGTGTGCACACACAAGCGATTTAATAACTGGAGTGGATGTATGCCGACATAAATTAGGTTGACATAATTTTGTTGTGTAGACATGGCCATGGTGAACCTGCAGTCTTGACATCGGACACAACTCTGACATCACTGCCTTTCTGCAGGTCTAAGCTTCCTCTCAATGTTTGTTCTGTAGCATAGACAAATCCAGAGAGAATACAAGAACTGCCAAGTGCTCTGTGCCGTGCAGAGCCCGTTCTGTGAGGCTTATGCTGAGTAACCATGCACAGACCAATCTGAGTTTGGAACAGTCACATGTATCAGGGCTGGGAGAGTTTAAGTGATAAGTAACCAAGGGCCTCAATTTGTTAATCTGACATGTTAATCCAAATCAGAGAGTTTAACATTCTCTGCATTTAATATAAATAACTGGGCTCTAATCACCCCAACACAGCTTATCACCTTTTATCGCTGAGGATGGTCAGACAGATGGTCAGTTGATACAGACTACCCAAGAGCCCTCTCCCCACCTTGTGACATGCTCTTGGTTTAAAAAAAGTTTTCTTAGCGTGTAAAACTCACTCCCACACAACTGCCATTAGCTCTTCACTGAGACTCTTGGCTTAATTGTCAATAGCAGCCACACCTCGCTGGCAATAGGCTCCTAGATCTAGCCAACTTTCCACTATTGACCACTGGGGTATTTCAAGAGAGCTAATCAGTAAGCATAGTAGAATATGCACTTGCAGAAAGGCACCAAGGATACTCAGTGATCTATGGAAATGATGCCAGCGAAGCAGAAGCACTCAGGCGATTGTTAACGCTCCATTTGACTTTCAAAAGTGAACAGCTAAAGATTATGCACACAAGAAACAGACTTCTTTCCTAATGAGTATGGCAACCCTGTAAATGACATGTTGTCCAGCAGTAATTCCTATTTACAAAATCCACCATGTCCTTCACTTTGGTCATACCACTACAACGGTGCTGAGAGCCACTGAACTGAACTGTAAACCTGTATATAATGAAAGGCGTTCCAAGTCAGGGGGTGCTCCAGCACCCTCTGCACCCCTAACTCCAGCTCTTATGTACCACTATACCCACTGGATTGCTGGTAAAAAAAAAGTTGTTAGGTGGGGAGATATCTGAAGCTGAATTTACAGGTTAAATCGCCTGCTTCATATCTGACCTAGCCAGGTCTTGTGCTGTACAAGATACCTAGAGAACCCTTCCAAATCACCTTAATCCTGGTCCATAAGGACTCCTGCTATTCCAGCTCTTCAGCCTCTCTTATTTCAAGACTACTGCGTAGGCGCTTTTCATGGTGTGGATAGCTCTTTTTTAAGAATCAAGTTCTCATCTGCACTGTGGAAACTACCCTTTTTTGGGAGTGGGTGGGAGAGGCTTAATACAATACAGGATTTAGTCACATAGTATGGACAGGCCTGACCCAGGTTTCAACAGTCAACCCAGACCATGCTACAATCTTGGACTGTATTGCGGCCTGCTTTGGGAGGACATGAAAATACAACTCAGTCCGAATTACAGTAGAATCTCAGAGCTACGAACACCTAGGGCATGGTGTTGTTCCGAACTCTGAAATGTTCGTTACTCTGAACAAAATGTTATGGTGGTTCTTTCAAAAGTTTACAGCTGAACATTCACTTAATACAGCTTTGAAACTTTACTATGCAGAAGAAAAATGCTGCTTTCCCTTTATTATTTTCGTAGTTTACGTTTAACACCATGTGGTGCTATATTTGCATTTTTTTGGTCTTTGCTGCTGCCTGATTATGTACTTCCGGTTCCAAATGAGGTGTGTCTTTGACCGGTCAGTTCTTAACTCTGAGGTTCTAGTGTACAGCGTAAGTCCTGGGATTGTCACACTGTAACTGGGTTTCTCAACATGAAAACTCCTACAGTGCAGACAGGTTCCAAGTTGGACTTCCCCAACCTCACTTCCATTAAATCACCAGCAGGGAAAAGATTAGGGCTTTCACCACTCTGCCCCTCAGTAACTACCCTTCTTTTAGATCCACTTTGACTCCTTTCCACTATGGGAAAGCCCAGTTCCATTTCCTTTTTAACATTTATTCTCTTTAACATGTGTTGCTCTTCCTCAGCAGTGCTAGACAGGGAGACTGCCACCATGGCTGATGTCAAACACCCATATTTTCCTATGACAGCGTTATTCCCTTCTACACTGGGTTGAGCTAGTTAGAAACCAGATTTAAAACCAGTTCAGGCCAGCTCAATTTTAAAACAGGGGTTGGCTGGCTGGCTGGCTAGTGGTAAGCCCAAGTTTAGAAACAGTATTTTAGGCAAGATCTTCACCGTATGAAAAACTAGGAATGGGGTCCTGGCTAGGAGAGTTTCTAAGTTCGGTATAGACGCAGTCTGACCCTGTCCACCCAAGATGGCCGACCCATCACGCTAATCCAGTTCAGCAAATACAGCAGGTGGCCCAGTGTGGGTGGGGTCCTTCTACGTTACTTGCTTTCTGTGAGGTCAATGAAGTAGTATCTTGTAAAAGATAAAATAGAGACTACAAACTTAAGAGGCACATGGTCTAGTGGCATAAACCTGGGAGCCAGTAACTCCTAAACTCTAATCCTGACTCAACCACCTCTGTCCCCTTGGGCAACTCACTTAACCTCTCTGCCGGAGTTTCCCCATCTGCAGAATAGGGATAATACTCGTCTCCCTCACAGACTGTTATTAAGGTTAGTGAAAATCTGTACAGGGCTTTGCATACGTGAAGTACTACAGAAGTAGTATCTATAATGATCACCTCCTGCCTTTCCAAGCCCTGAAGCTTATGCAGAAAATGTGAAGGAACAGAATGTTAAATATCCTGAAATACAAGTAAAACTAGAGTTGATTGATGCATGTTAAAGGTGGCTATAGATAGTTATTGGAGGTGCTTGTATGAGGAATACATTTTGATTCCTTAGTCTGAATCACAGGTTCCTCCTAACCCATTTTTGATGCTTGGATTCTTCACTGAAATGATACTTTCCTGGGGCTGCATCATTTTTGCCTTGGATTCTTCACTGAAATGATACTTTCCTGGGGCTGCATCATTGATACTTGTGCTTGCAGTGGTGCAGGGCTCTTTCACGTGCTGTGCTGTATTTTAACACTGTTCTTCTCATATAACTGAAAGCTCCCAAAAGGCTTAGCAAACAGACAATCTGTCCCGGGTGCAGCACGCTCCAATGGCAAGAGCTGCAGGAACACGAAGAGTTCTTGACTGCCCAAACCTTTTCAAAGGGAGCAAGATCAATTGATTATATCCAGTCATCAGTCTCAAATTCTCTTTACAGATCAAATCAATCCTGCAGCACAGGCAAACCCTCACTGACTTCAAAGGAGGTTTGCCCAAGTCAAGCCCTCAGGATTGGACCCCAGACTGCTATCCAGACTTCTTTTTTTCAGTACTGTGAACACACAGTTTGCACCATGTTAATGGCCTGTCAAGTGGCACTACAGAAAATAGAGCAGACGTGTGGAATCAAAGAGTTCTACAGGATTCTTTCTCTCCCGAGTGTCTGCTAGCTCTTATGAGCAGCAACCAGAGCAGTCAACCGTGCCCAAAAGGTGAATTTTTAGGAAGTTTCTTTTCAGCTTTTTCTGAATTAAAGGGAAAAACAATTGAGCTTTGTTCATCTTCCTTCCTAAGCCAAGTTGCTGCAGCCCCATAATTATTTCTGCTGCTCTTCTCTGAACTCTCTCTAGCTCATCTAAATCTTCCTGGTAAAGAGGTGCCTGGAAGCAAATACTGCATCAGGGCCTTAAGTACCACGGACGAGAGGCATCATGGGCAGACTGAGTATTAATATTATTCCAGGTACAGTCAAGCATATCTCCACTCCTCCTGTAACTAAACATTCCCACCGCACACCATGAACGCTTCACAGTGGCAGGGCACATGCTGTGATGGGTGAATGCTGGCTAAGAGCCACTGCCAGTACTGGACATGCCAGTACTTCTGGGAATGATATGGGCCCAGGTGTGATCCCATTCGTGTGACCTTGCACATATGGTATGGTCAAGGTCACACCGCATGGAAGATGTCATTTTGAACAGTGCGCTGCTCCACCTGCATCCGTGTGACACAGAAAAAGAGAACCACCTGCCTTAAACCCAGGTGAAAGGCCTGCCTAACACTGGCTACTGGATGAAGCAGACTCACACTTATTACTGCAAGTCTAAATAACAGAGGTAGATGAGAAAATGGTGTTTCTGATGGGGAATATTTCTGAGATCGTCCAGCAAACTTCAATGACAGTCCTGTGGGATATTCCTTCCCTACCACAGTATGTCCAGGCATAGGAGTTTGTTTCATACATAAATCACTTCTTCATTTAAAATAGCTGTTGGCAAGTCTTGCTTTGGTCCAACTGCATAACTGGTTGTGTTCCCTTAGCTTCCCCAAGGCAGTGGTAGAATGGTGTCAGATTCATGCTGGTCAGAGTTGCCTCAGCTTCTGCAATCCAGAGTTCTCTTCTCTCTGATGTCCTGCAATTTAAATTCAGAGTCTCCACAAGATACTGTGACAGTGCTGATGGCATCACTGTAATTAGGGACAAGCTGGCTTTTACTGTTAGGAGACTTTCTAGATTTGGAGAGTTAGAATTTTTGGGTGTTTCTAGAGAGATCAAGCTAACATTTGGCAGGTGAGTTAACTCAGATTTGCTCCCCTGAAATTCTTTGCATCTGTAAAACAGGCCAGGGGTTTTATTTAAACTTTTAAAACAGAAATAAAGACATTTGAACCTGGTTTTGGGCATTTCTCCACCAAACTCTGGTGTAAACAAGAAGCATGACCCCTCCCCCGCCCCAACCCTGCATGGAATTAATCCTTAGTGCACATGGGAGCGCTTCAGAGTAAATTTTACTAGGGCAAAATTGTTTAAAATGCACAAAGCAGGATTTTGTTTGGTAATATTGTCACCTTGCACGAGGCTCAACATCCACAGCATGTCAATGAAGGCCGAAATGTTTGGCCTGTGTTCTGAGAGCTCAGAAGCGCGCTCGCACACACTTCTCTAGCAGAGTCTCCGGAAGTGAGAGTACAGCCTGTTTCACTTTTTTGACCTGGCACACACACATTTCCAGGTGGTTTAAGTTTCATTCCTTCAGAAATGTCAGCTGGTAGATAGACCCCATAAGTCAACCCACCCTGTTTACTAAGATATAAGAGTGGACAAGGAAATCACTAGTTTTTTCCTGGTATAAGGTTTAAATTGGAATTCTAATAGGATTCCAATCTATGGCTGGAAGTTCATAGATTTTGAAGCCAGAAGGGACCACTGTGATCATTTAGTTTGATTGCCTGTATAACACAGGCAATAGGATTTCCCTGGATTAATTCCTCCTTGAACTAGAGCAGATCTTTTAGCAAAACATCCAATCTTGATTTAAAAGTTGCTAGTGACGGAGAATCCACCACATCCCTTGGTAAATTGTTCAAATGGTTAGTCACCCTGTTAGAAATTGACACCTCATTTTTAGTCTGAATTTGTCTAGCCTAAGCTTCCAGCCATTGAATCTTGTTATGCTTTTGTCTGTTAGATTGAGGAGCTCTGTTACCAAATTTTTGTTCCCTATGTTTGTATTTAACGGATTGTGATCAAATCGCCCCTTAAGCTTCTCTTTGTTGAAATAAATAGATTGAACTCCTGGAGTTTTTCACTACAAAGCATGATTTCCAATCTTTTAATCATTCTCAGGGCTCTTCTTTGAGCCCTCTCCAATCAATCAACATCCTCCTTCAACTGTGGACACCAGAACTGGACATAGTATTCCAGTAGCAGTCACATCAGTGCCAAATACAATTTGAACCCGTACCAATGTACATCTAGGCATCTGATGAATCATAGAATATCAGGGTTGGAAGAGACCTCAGGAGGTCATCCAGTCCAACCCCCTGCTCAAAGCAGAAGCAACCCCAACTAAATCATCCCAGCCAGGGCTTTGTCAAGCCTGACCTTAAAAACCTCTAAGGAAGGAGATTCCACCACCTCCCTAGGTAACCCATTCCAGTGCTTCACCACCCTCCTAGTGAAAAAGTTTTTCCTAATATCCAATCTAAACCTCTCTCACTGCAACTTGAGACCATTACTCCTTGTTCTGTCATCTGGTACCACTGAGAATAGTGGATCCAGCCTCATTGGAACCTCCCTTTCAGGTAGTTGAAAGCAGCTACCAGGGAGGAGGGATAGCTCAGTGGTTTGAGCATTGGCCGGCTAAATCCAGGGTTGTGCGTTCAATCTTTGAGGGGGTCACTTAGGGATCTGGTGCAAAATCAGTACTTGGTCCTGCTAGTGAAGGCAGGGGCTGGACATGACTTTTCAGGGTCCCTTCCAGTTCTGTGAGATGGGTATATCTCCCTCCTCATTCTTCTCTTCTGCAGACTAAACAATCCCAGTTCCCTCAGCCTCTCCTCATGTGCCCCAGCCCCCTAATCATTTTTGTTGCCCTCTGCTGGACTCTTTCCAATTTTTCCACATCCTTCTTGTAGTATGGGACCCAAAACTGGACACAGTACTCCAGATGAGGCCTCATCAATGTCGAACAGAGGGGAATCATCACATCCCTCGATCTGCTGGCAATGCTCCTACTTATACAGCCCAAAATGCCGTTAGCCTTCTTGGCAAGAAGGGTACACTGAGGCACACTGTCGACTCATGAAGGCAGCAGGGTGATGAGGGTTGGGAGAAGTGCTAACTGATGCATGCTCCACCGCAATCCCGGAAGTTAAACATTGGAGTAAGTTGCCTAGGGAGGTTGTGGAATCTCCATCACTGGAGATTTTTGAGAGCAGGTTAGACGAATACCTGTCAGGGATGATCTAGATAATACTCAGTCCTACCCTGCGTGCAAGGGACTGGATCAGATGACCTCTCGAGGTCCCTTCCAGCTCTATTATTCTAAGAACTCAGTGTTCTTGTTAAAATAATCAACAGCGAAAGAGTCAGCAATGGCATAATTCTAAAACATACCAAAGTAGACATCTTGCTGCTGGGAATGGATGTCCTTCCTACCTCTCAAGGTATCGTTTATCTATCTGCAGACTCAAGAAGGCAGCACTGTTATGGCTCATACTGCGAAGGGGATCTCTGCAATCATAATGGACAAACGCTTAAGCAGCTGGGTGTTTTTAAATTGGAATGAAGTGCCACAGGGTTTACTCAGCCCGACTCAGGTAGCAACCAGAAATGTACTCATCTGACCTATTACCAAGTCTGAGTCAGGAATCACCTTTATACTGTTATATTTGAGGGACCCACACTTGACTCTCTTTTATCTACTGTTTTCTATCATCTTACATATGTTATTTCTGTCCCCAAATGCTTCCCCCCCCCCCACCTCTGACCCCACCCCAGACCAACATCCTACTCAAACTTCAGTGTGGGAGCCTTCCTAATCCAGCGACAGCGAATCAGCTTCCACATGCAGGAAGCAAATGATGTGGTACAGAAGTATTTCAGAGTCAGGCTTCCAGTTGTTTCATTAACAAATTAGACTTCTAAAAAATGCTAGGAAACACCATGACAATGGCCTGTTTACATGTAGGCTAGTTCGGGGACTGTGGATGTGTGTTACATAACATACATATTGTCCTCCCAGAGCCCCATGAGTGCTGCAGTCCCTCTCTGGCTGACCAACACTGGATGCTGCCTCAGGCCACGGGCTCTGTCTGTCCATTGCAGTTACCCAGCCCTCCATTATTTCTGCTTTGTTCTGGGCTCTTCTGCTGCCTATTAATTCAGGGCAACAACTGGAGCCCGCAGAAGCAGATTGTGTGCTGGGGGGCTGTCCTTTCAGACAGCTTCTGCACAGAGAGTCACACAAACATTTTGGCTCGAGCGTTGAGTACTACGCCATGGCTGCATTAGGGAGATGCACTTTGGCCACCCAGAAGCTAAATGGAAACAAACGTGTTTAAGTTTAAGTGGGGACAAGGGCGGACAATGTAGTCATTAGTCTGTTCTGGTCACCTTCCTCTAACACTGAAACCACATTAAAAATTCAAACTGGGTTACTAAGTAACCCTGATGTGGCAACAGCACCTCACTATTGTAAACAACCTCTCTGTTCCTAGACAACCTGGTATTCAACTCCTTTCCCACTTAAAAGTCTACAGTTAAACACTGACTATGCTGCAATCAGAGAGGTTGGGTGTACAGTCCTCCTTGTGCTGGGGCCTTCACTAAATCCAGAATGTTCCCCCTCCCCATTAATAAGATTTCCACCACTCCTCTCTGCCACCATTCATTTCTCTCAGCCATTTCTATCCTCCTCCTTGCTGGCTCCTATCTCACCTCTTACCTTGCTTCGTTCTTTCCAAAAAATGGCCAACAAGCCATTCAGTCATAGATGCCAACCCCACAGTCATGCCATAACTTCATGGCATCAAGTTTTGTGGAGACGCCTTCAGGACAAATTGACTTAGACACAAACTCTGTCCCTCCCTCCTCCAATTAAAATATTAGTATAAAAACACTTTTTTTGTGTCCTGGGGACTTAAGTTTGGACACTGAGTTCTGCACTGGTGCTTAAATAATCATTTTGGGGCACATGATTGGTATTCTGGAATTTAAGTACCAACCAGATGTAAACCATTGTTGTTTGCTGTGTTGGTCCCAGGATATTACAGAGACAAGGTGGGAGAAGTAATATCTTTTACAGTACCAACTTCCACTGGTGAAAGAGACACACTTTCAAGCTTCCACAGAGGTGTAAAAGATATTACCTCACCCACTTTGTCTCTCTAATCTGATATAAACGCAGAAATGAGCACATGTAACAACACTGATCCAGATCAATTGTTCTATTTGCTGCTGATCTATTTACACCATAAACTGTAACATGGCGGATTTTTATTTTCATTTTGTTCCCTCTTATCTGTAGATTTTTGGTTATACTTTATTTACTCTGCCCATCTCCCTCAAACACATGTGACCAGAAGCAGGAATGCGTGAAATCTAAATGAGTTGTATAATCATTCTAGAAAAAGAACATGATAAACAGCTGACTCCTGAACCGGAGAAAGAGGCCTTGGGCTGTAGGTGTAATAGCTCATTGCAGTCCAAAAATACTTGCTTACCTCATGCAGATTAAGCTCTTTTACTTTTTCCTTTAGAATAACCTGCAAGACAGAGAGACAGCATTAGGACCGGGATGTCTACCATTTCTGATCGCTGTACTTCATTATATCAATTGGGTCTTCAGAGATTTCCTTTCAAAGAAATAAAGCTGAAATAAATAATTTCCTTTGTATTTAATCGTTAACAGAAGTAATTTAAAGGGACAAAGTTTCTGTGCTGTATTTCCTCCCCTTTAGCACCTAACAACCAGGTGAGGAGAGAAGGTCCCTGAGCCTGAACATCAAGCAAGCAATTTTAGCTCTGCAATGGGAGCCCAAGTCAGCTGACCCAGGCCAGCTGTGCCTCTGCTGTGGGTCTTTTATTCCACTATGCCAAGTTTCTCCTGTGCGAGATAGAGATAGATAGTTCAGAGATATTTCTGAATACTGATATACATCTGTAGGCAAATTATAGCTAATGTCTTTAGAAGTCAAAAAACCTAAAAACAAACCCAAACACCAGAAACTCAACAGCCTAAATAAACCAGACATGAATAGTAAACTAGTAAAAACAGTTTTCAAAATGCTTGCCAAGAACATGTGCGAGAGGGACGGCAGCTATTGTCTAAATTACAACTGCTAATCCAAAAAAGGGGATGAGATCCAGAGAACCACCTTCTGAAATCAAATACGCCATGTTCCCATATTGTTTGATGAACGTCATTATTCAAATATTTCCTCCTCTTACCAGTTCATCTTTTTCCCCCTTGTTTTTGTTCACAGTTCTGTGTCCCGTTTGGCTAACTAGCAGTTAGTGGGATTGTAATCAAAGAAAGGATTGTACATTTGTAATGTTATTAAATGTCAGAATGCTTGCTCAGACTACAGAACTGAAAAGTAAATGACCAAAATGCTAAAGAAAGCTGAGACACAAGTGGGTGAGGGAATATCTTTTGTTGGTGGAAGAGATTGGGTAACCAGAGTGTCCTGACTAAAGAGAGGCTGGGACAGATTGTCATGCATAAGGGGCTAACACATGCTGCAAAAACACACTTAGAATGAAACGGCAATTAACACCTTTGCAGTCATAAGTCAGAGGAGGGATATTAGGTTACAAATTATTGTAAGGAGCCATACAACCAGTGTCCCTGAGATGTTTTTCAGTGTCTAGCACAATTATGAATTTAAGTTCCCAGGCTCGTCTTTTGAAAGATGTTCAGGTTTCCTCTGAAGACCAGACTGAGTTTAGATATGGAATGATTGCCTTGTCAAGAGTGTTTGCCCATCAGAGATGAGTTTTTGTTGTGTATTAATTTTCTGTGAGAGTTCATTCAAGATCATAGCAATTGTCTGGTCTCACCCACACAGTTGGTGTTGATGCATTTGATGAACGGGACGAGGTACTGCACAGGTTATGATAGGCATGTGTAGGACCTATGGATCTTGAAAAGGTGTGTTGTGGGGATACTGAGCATCGTAGCAGCACAGATGTGTCTGCAGGTTTTTGATCGGTTGCTCTGGCTGGGTCTGGTGCCACTCTGAGTTGGTGTGTCCTGGGGTGTGGGGAGCTTGCTCCTGATGATGAGCTTGCCAAGGCTGTGGGGTTGTTTGAAGGACAGAAGAGGAGGTTCAGGAAAGATTTCTTTCAGAATGTGGTCGCCATCAAGTATAGGTTGTAACTGTTTGATGATATCCCACAAGGTTCCACAGCGGGGTAGTAGGTGACAACTAGGGGTGTGTGGGCAGTGTGTCCCCTTCCTCTCATTCTAGTGGAGCAGGTTCTCTTGTGGTATTTGGGTGGCCTGTTCTGTGATGCAATTTACTTCTCAGTCCTTGTTTGGTTAAGGTGTGTATCCTGGACTTTCTCCTTGGAGCAGATTCTGTGGTATCTGAGTGCCTGTCTGCAGAGAACAGATTTTCTGGTGTGTCTGGTTATTGGCTTTGTAGAGGTAAGTGTGGTGATCTCTGGGTTTCTTGTCAATACCTCAAGCTGGAAGGGGAGGCTGGTGTAAAAGTGTTCTAGAGAGTTTAGTGAACAGATAGTGGAAATTGATGAGGGAGTTTAGGTCATCTGTCCAAAGGATGAAAATATCATTGATGTATCTTGGGGCAGGTCTACACTACAAGCTTGCATCAGCACAGCTGCACCACTGTTGTGCTTCTGGTAAAGACACTCTAAGCTGATGGAAGAGAGCTCTCCTGCTGATCAAGTGCTGTCTGCTTGGGAGATTACAGTTGGTATAAATATGTCGCTCATGGGTGTGGCTCTTTCATACCCCTGAGTGATGTAGTTATATTGAAGTAAGTGTGTATTGTAGATCTGGCCTCAGGTATATCATTGCTGAGTGTTAATTTTTCCAGAAATTCTTCCTCGAGGTGGCCCTCCTAATCTTCCTTTGTCCCATGACTGCAGAGGCATTAAATTACCCACTTCATTTTAAGTGGTTTCTTGCTATGTGCTTAACAATTGGTCCCACCTCACAGTTAGCTACAACTTTTTCCAGACCTGAATAAGAGTTCTGTGAAACTTTTCTCTTCCACCAACAGAAAGTGGTCCAACAAAAGATATTACCTGACCCACCTTGTGTGGGTCACATTATGGGATCAACAAGGCTACAACACTAAAGAAAGGTGAGTATTTAAATGTATCCTGCCACTAATCTATTAGCTGTGTTTATTTTGAAGCAGAGACTGATGCGTGTCTATGGGAGTGAGTGGAAGAAGCTGTTTGATCTGCCAAGAATACTTGGAAACTTTCTCTACATAGACATCCCACTATTCTAAATTCAGTACACTGCTTTAATGCCCCCAGGGTTCATGTAATCTAATCCAGCAAAATACAGTTCATGGGAACTGAATTTTGATCCACTGGGACAGCACTTTTCTTTTATTGCTGTAGGAGACGTATATTACTACTTACTATAAACATGGCCAGAACTGTTTCAGGGTAGCAAAAAGAACAGGAGTACTGTTCTTTTATGGCAAGAACAGTGAGTCATGTTGCTGGGTCACATCTATTTCCATTGAAGGGAATGGGAAAGTCCCATTTGACTTGAAACAGGACAGGAACAGATCCCATCACCAGGGCAAGTACACTCAGGTTTTCCTCCCCACTCCAGACAATGCAAGCTCTAGGCACAGAAAGTCAGTGCCTCAGTTGGCAACATCTCCCTTCACCCGGGAAAATCCAGTCACATACAGGATTAATTGATTACATCAACTGCCATCTGTGAAAGCTTTGGATGTTTTGTGAAGGAACTGAACTCTCCTTGCATGAAGGAGGCTTGAAGTCTTGTATTTTCCCCTTTGGTTATCCAGACTCATACTGTTTGACCCAGAGCTCGTTACTGGGTTTGAGCTGAGATATGCCAGTCAATTTCCTGCCATGTGGCTGCTACACTTATAAATACATTTTTGAAAGTTGCATTATTATAAATCACTGACTTTATATTTTCTGCTTAGAGCTCTATTCTTTCTCCATCACTTTGCGAAAGCGCCTGGTATATATGGAGTAACATTAAGAATACAAATCCTAGATTGTTGTAGAGAAAAATTGGCAACATGCACTGATATAAAGTAAGGCCCTGATTCTGCAAAACACACGTATGCAGGTAACTTTAAACATGTGGATATTCCCACTGACTTCAATGGAACTACTCACGTGAGTAAAGTTAAGCACATATGTAAGTACTTGCAGAGGTAGGCCTAAAATGGCAAGACATCAAACTCTGGAACAGCGCAGTGGTAACCTAAAATGGTGACAATCACAAGAAATTAACAGTTTTTGCTCAGATTGATCTGTAAAATGACAGGGAGAAAAAAGTAGTTTACTATTTAACATCTCACCTGTTTGTAGGCATAAAGCTCTTTGTGTGCCTGATGTCTGAGCCTAGAAATCAAGAAAGGAAAATATGAACAAAATAGGCCAAAATATCAGGATTAGCACGAAACCCAGATAAGAGAAAAAAACTTGCATTTTCCCCTCATATTTAATAACTTTTTTAGTTTTGAAAAATATAGGACACATAATGCCGTATCCAGTTCCCAGTGAGTTACTTTAAGAGCTTGTATCTCTCTCCAATTATATCTATCTCTAGTCAACTGATAACCTTGTACAATTTCTTTTTTGAACTATATAATTTGCTGCAAAAACATTATCTGAATTGTTAAATGCTGCGTACCAAATTCTTAACTCATAGAAGTTATTGACAGGATGAATAGCTAACATACACATCCATTTCCCCCCCCAATCACTTCTCCCACTAAGATTCATATGCTGGGTTGAATGGACACTGCATCTTTTTCTGGTGATGGGGAAGCATAGAATACTCAGGGCTCAACACCTGGGGAATGTAGTGGAGAAAGGCACCTCTATTCGTACTTTAAATGTGGGGAGTGGACAGAACGAAAAGAAAATTGGCCCTTTAAAATGTTTACCACTCGAGCCTTAGTCATTGTACTGAGTCGTTAAATTAATCTCAAATGCCAATTGTTTGCTATGCTTTTGAGATGTAGTATTGTGTGAAAGTAGTTTTCTGATAGCCAACGTCTTATAGAGAAACATTCAAGGTAAGTCATTCAACTGATTAAAAAGCAAAAGATAAATATTCCTTTTTAAGAGGAAATAAATAGGAGAATGATTTAGATCTGGTGTGAGATTTTGTAGCTTTCAGTTGCAGTTAAGGGACATGAGGCAATTTAATAGCCAAAGAGAAATCATAGCTAAAAATTACAGGAAATTGAAGCTTTAACCTGGGAATTTATTTTCATGTACTTAATTGAGCAGAAGACCAAATGATTGTGGTTTCTTAACAACTGAGCAACTCGTGTTATATTTAACTGTGGAGTGATAATCATATGAGCTTATTATAGACCATGACTCCAATCTCACTTATGCTGGTATATATGAGTAGTTACTCACTCCTCTGGAATTCACGGAGTTACAATGGAGTAAAATCAATTTTAAGTGAGATTAGAATCAGGCCCATAATAAAGATTCTATGCAGAGAGGCATAAGTGTAGGCTAGCCTGAGTAGTTCTTAAGGCTTTCAAATTGCTAGCCAAGTACAATTTTTGTTTTCTATATAGTTTCATCTTCTGGCAGGAATCAAGAGGTGGAGACTGAGTGGATGAACCCACATTAAAAAGCTCCTGAATAGCAAGGAACTCCAAATGTGGACAATGGGAAGAGATGAAGTATTTATTTATGGAAATGAACAAACGGTTAAGTCATAGATGGAAGGGTCCCACCCCAATTGCTAGGGACAAAAATGAGTGAAACAAAAAATTCATCAAAAACATCAGAGCCTTAATTTAGAAGCAGAAAATGCTTAGTGCGCTAACGTGGTTACGAAAAGTTGCACTCCACGTACCTTTATGTATTTAATGTTAATCTCCTTTCACAAGCTATAATCTGTTTTCGGAAAGCTCTTATGTCAGGCTTAGCCTAACACATCTAAGCTGAGGCATGGGGGTGAGAGGAAAAAGCAGTGTATTTCCTAGACTGTTAGTATTACAGTTGTGCTGGTATGGTTGATACTCTGCCATGGTTTACAAACACGTACATTAAAAGACAGAACTAGGTATTAACAGCTGCTCTAGGCTGAATTGCATTGATGATTTTTAATTTAAAATTTATTAAAAATATCTTTGCCAGCCTTAAGAACAACAGCATTTATATAGCTCATTTGAAGATACAAAACCCTTTACTAATGTCAACTGTGCTTATAAAATCAAAAACAGCATCTTGTTTTAAGCTTGACATTTGGCAACCATTCATAAAACTGAAGAAGAAAGTTATGGATGTTGAAGAATTGGGCAAGGACTTTTAGAACATGGTCTGAATGTGCACGCATAAAGGCCAGACAGATGTAAGCAATTTTTCTGAACCCTCATCCACTGCAGTCTCCAACACTGCTAGAAGATGTGTAATTTACTGAGCTAAAATTCTGCTTCTCTGAAAACATTCCAGTGGGATGCTCATTCCTGGTTTTCAGCTCCCTACCAATCCACTGATGGAACTCCCCAGGCTCTCAGAGGTTTTTTGGTCCCTAGGGGCTGCAGTAGCAGGGTACACCATGAATCAGGCTGATATGCACCAGTCCCTGAGCTTAAAGCGCTACCCTTGACATGTTCCTATCAGTTTGGGGAGTACAAGAAGCAAAGCTTCCCAAGAAATCAACCAGTCACGGGGAAAAAAAATAAATAAATAAAGGAGGCATGTGTCTCCACCTCATCCCAATCGAGATAATCTTGAAACGGTGACGAATAAGCAGCAGGACAGAATCTATCGGAAAGCTACCAACAGAGAAGCTGAATTCTAGAGCCACCATTTTTCCTTCTTTAAAGATACCAGCCACTAGAATTCTCATTCAATGGATGGCCCAAAAGTCAGAATAAAACTTGCAACAGCAACAACTAGGAGGCCAATGCCAACCATGTGCATTGGGATTAAGAAATCTGTTATCACAGAGGTTTCACAAACAGACTGTAGGATATGCCAATAATAAGAGCCAGGGTAAAAGTGGCCAACTCAAGAGGGGATCCCCAAGGAAGCAAAAAAACTTTGGGGACAGAAGACCGTGGCTAAGTTCTGGAGCCCAGAGAGACCAAAAACAAGATTCCTTTCTGGAGGCCAAATGCAAGCGTGAATGCTCTGTGATAGTGGGGAAAGAGGACCCCACAGCTGCCTTGCAAAGGCCTCATGGAAACGCTGCTAATGCAGTGCAGGCTGCCTTACACTGTAGACTGACACGGGAGGAGCGCTGAGGCATTGGACAAACAGAGACCAAAAGCTCTCATGCAGCTGCTGAGCCTCTTCGCCTATACAGCCTACAGCATCGCATGCTGAAATGATGGAAAGTCTCTGGTGCTGGATAAACACGCACCAGTGTGATGCCAAGGCAATAAAACTAAGAGGGTCCAACCCCCATCCTCCCAAATAAAACTCCCTAACACAACCCAGCAGAAAAAAGCCCTTAAAAACCAAGGAACCTTTCAGAGTCTGAGGAGTTTTTTCACCAGTCTCATGCCAGGAAGCTAGTACCCAGAAGTGAGTTCTGGCAGATGGTATCTTTAGAGAAGAGAATATGCGGTATTTTAAAAACATGCTCTCCACAGTTGGGGCAGCAAGATACTGAAGACACATTAATCTCCAAAATTAATCACTCATTTCAGCTAGAATTTAGAATTCTCTTCCAATGTTTATGCCCCACACCCAGTGGCTTCTCTCTTTAAAAAAGGGAATATTGCATCTCTCTGGATAATTTTGTTTTTTTCCAATTTCAACTACTATTAGAATATGCTTCAGTAATGAAGAGAGTAAACTACTAACATAACAAAATTCAGAGGAAACAACATTTTAAAGATTTACCTCTAGTATTAGTATACTTAACCCCTCCGAGTTCAAAGAGAGAAATCTGTAAAACAGGCAGCACACTCTAGAAGAAAAAGCCTCATAAAAGTCTTACATTTTGCAACAGAGTAGCGTTTGAAGATGCAGTATCTCAATGGATCTACTACGTACAGCCCACAACAGAAGTACAGTGGAATGTCCCTTCTCTATTGCTTCTTTATGAAAAAAGCTCTCTCATTGGCTGGAGCTGCTATTAGCCTCTGTTAGGTTACAGTTATTTGCTCCTCCCTTTGTTCCTTCAAATCCTAAACTGAGAGGATTCTCAGCTTGAAAAGACCAATGTTTTTCTCTTTCCTAGTGAGTACAGTACCCAGCTTTCTTAGTGTTGTATATTCAGTGACATCATGTCAGTGTTCCGTGCATAGGCAGCAGTGGTATGCCAGAGGCAATATTTTATTCAAAGTGGAATTCACTAAAGAATTGGCCTACTAGACTTCTGAGAGACCTACTCAAAACAATTTGTGATAGTCAAAAAAATGCAATTCTCCATAGAGAGATAAACCAAATACAATGCTTCCTTGACATCTGAAACTGTCCCACTGGGCCTGGTGAGAAATCCACAAGTAAGAAGCAGAAAAAAAAAAAAAAAAAAAAACACCCAAAAAACCCCACACCCCATGCAATATAAAGTTTCCATTATATTCAAGATGACTGTATAATTTCCATGGGCAGAAAATAGGTTTATACGAGAAGACAAATCCTTATTTCAATTGGCAAGGATGAACAAAAAGAGAATCACTGTGCAAGAAGGAGCTCAAGCTCAGCACAACAGCAATACCTTAGCATGGTATTGGGGGGAGGGATAGCTCAGTGGTTTGAGCATTGGCCGGCTAAACCCAGGGTTAAGAGTTCAGTCCTTGAGGGGGCCATTTAGGGATGTGGGGCAAAAATCTGTCTAGGGATTGGTCCTGCTTTGAGCAGGGGGTTGGACTAGATGACCTCCTGAGGTCTCTTCCAACCCTGATATTCTATGATTCTTAATTCTCTTCGTGGTAAAAGAGATACTGCATCTTTAGCTTTCCAAAGCTGACAAGGAATGACTTGTTTAATCTGAGCATGTTTAAAATCGGAAGGGAAAAAATGAATAAACAACCTCTTTCAAAAAAGTGTCCCACGCACCCTTACATAGTTTGAAATGTTTCAGCTAAAGGTGGCAACTATAAATATGAACATGCTATAAACTGTACAAAAGCTTGATTATGGACAAAACTAGCATTTACTTTAAATTAGCATAAACACCGCCTTTTAAATATTTAAAGGGGCATATTGGTGTTGTATCCCTGAGTTTGGGTTTTATGGGACTGAATGCAATACATTTGGTGTTACATTCATTAATTTCCCTAAAGTAAAAGCAGAGGAAAAAACATCAGCAAGTGTCTTTGCAAAAATCTCTTTTCCTTTTTTAAAGGCTGAACATAAGAACGGTCATACTGGATCAGACCAAAGGTTCATCTATCCTATATCCCATCTTCCAACAGTGGCCAATACCAGGTGCCCCAGAGGGAAACGAAACGAACAGGTAATTATCAAGTGATCCATCACCTGTCACCCATTCCCAGCTTCTGGCAAAAAGAGGCCTGCCCATCCTGGCTAATAGCCATTGATGGACCTATCCTCCATGAACTCATCTAGTTCTTTTTTGAACCCTGTTATATTTGATAGTCTGAAGACAGAATGCACCCAAACAGCAACATAATAGGCAGCATTACTTTAAAAGAGTGGAATTAAATGTTCCACATCTGCATGCCTTTTAAGAGTAGAAGAATATTTAATTTTATTTCAGCCCTTCTTGCAAGCCTTCTGTCCTGAAAAAGAGGGCAAGATTTCATACATAACCCAATATACTTCTGTTTAGAGCCAATCTTATCATGGAATGCAAAGCTCTTGGGTCCCATGGAGTTTCAGAAGGAAGGAAGACAGTTTGTCCAGTGAAACTATGGGCAGGTCTACACTAAATGCACTACAATGGCGCAGCTGCATTGTAGTGTGTCTAGTGAAGACACTGTATACTGATGGGAGAGTGCTCTCCCATTGGCATAATTACTCTACCTCCGTGAGAGATGGAAGCCATGTTGGCCTGAGAATGTCTCTCGCCGACATAGCGCCGGTGTGGACAGCGCTTAGGGCGCTGTAATTTGCATCGCTCAGCAGGAATGTCTTTTTCACACCCCTGCGTGACATAAGTTAGATCGACTTAAGAGGTAGTGCAGACCTGCCCTATTGTAAAAAGCAGCTCACTTGCCAGTTTCTCCAAGGCAGTACTGTTATTTTAAACCAGGCAGCCATCGGCCTGGATGTAAATACACCAGGAATTAGGTCTTACAAATTTTTGTTCTCCAGTACGTTCAGTCTGACACATTAGTTCATCGTGTTACCTACAGGTGCTGCTTTATCTGCAACTCCTAAAACCAAATGCTTGGAAGTAGCATGATGGTACAGTAAGGAATGGAATATGGGAAACGTACCAATAACTATGTCACAAGGTCCATCTGTTATTTGCAAAAAGTATTTGTAGCAATGCTGGTCGCTGAAAAAAGTGAAAAATTAGACAATAGGATACTTTGCGTTAGCACCTGAACAAAACCCTGTTTTGGCTCCACAGACTGTGCATTAAAATCAAGCCCTCATGCAAGACCTAAATCTGGTCCAGTGAGTACCACAGTGTGGTCTAGTCAATACTGCCTCTGCTACTGTTTATTCATATTTATTTTATCCTATCCCAAATGTAATTCTGTATTAAAATAGTAACTTCATTGCAGAAGTTGCCAGGGAGGTTTTGAAGCTAGGTAGAGTATTACTAGGAATTTTGGCACCCAAAAATGGTGTGGGAGGGGAGTTTGGTTTTTGACAAACAAGAGGTAGTTCAAGCTTCTGGCACTGTGAAAGAGACGCATCTTTTCTTAACCCTTTTGGAGCAGGGACAGATGAGGCTAATTTTTTTTAAGGCATTTGTATGGAACAGGCCGAGTATGAATTCCTCATTCTCTATCCATGCAAATCATGACAGCAACTATTTTCCCCACTGCATCCAATCCTACTGCCATTGCATCCGATAACGACACATGAGTATATTTGCCTGTTTCTACTAAGCTGGTCAGCAGTGGAATAGTTACCAATGCTGAAATGTAAAGAATTACACCTCAGAGTAAAAACTCTATTGGGATGAAGGGACAGTGCCCACTTTTCTCTGGACCTACTGTTTCAGACTCTCTGCAGATTCAGGCAAATGTCTCTATACTCAGCTCATGTCTTTACAAACATGACAGGTGGAGATCTAATTTTACTTCAAAAATTCAAGATGAAGTTCTGGAGCACAATTATGCTGCAAATTCAAAGGAGGACAATTATGCAGCAATTTGCGTGGCTGAAAATCAAATCATATACGAGGCCCTGACTAATATGAGTTGCTCCCAGAAAAAAGGTTTCTCAGGTTCATGCTTATCCTGCAAACAACAAATGGAACTGCTGATTATGACTGTAAGAGAGGGAGGCTTTTTACAGATGCATGGAGTTTAATGCCAGAAGGGACCAACAGATCATCTAGCCTGTCTGTTTCATTCAGTTACCGCTGTACTGAGCCCAGTAACTTGTCTTTGGCTGAAGCATTTCTTCCAGAAAGGCCTCAAGTCTTGATTTGAAGACATCAAGAGATGGAGAATCCACCACTTCCCTGCGTAATTTGTTCCAACGGTTCACCACCCTCTCTGTTAAATTCAAATTAGAAGTTAGGCACAACTTTTGTCTAGCTTCAGTTTGCAGCTATTGGCTCTTGGTATGCCTTTCTCTGCCGGATTAAAGAGCCCTTTAGTACCCAGTATTTCCTCCCTGTGAAGGTACTTATACACTGTAACCAAGTCACAGTTCAATTTTCATTTTGATAAGCTAAACAGATTGACAAAAACTCCAAAGGTAATAACAAAATGTTTTTTAAGTACATCAGAAGCAGGAAGCCTGGTAAACAACCAGTGGGGCTGTGGTAATCTAGCCGTCCAGTCCCAGACCTGGACTTTAGGGTCCACCAGTCTGGTCCTGTCCCAAATCTGGACTTTTGCGTCCAAAGTTTGGGGGCTTACCTGAAACTCCCCCAAGCTCACTACCAGCTTGGATATTCTCGCTGCCACCAGATCAGGAATTAATCTATGGGGCCTGAT